>NW_028301552.1:21820000-22000000 GCF_042242905.1 Orbicella faveolata
TCTTTTTAATTATTCGCTCCGGAGGGACAAAGTCGGTGATCATGTTGATTACTTGCATTCTAACTTGTGATGCCGGGTCCCGTTGTTAGATTAAAACTGTATTACGTTATGTCGCTTGTTACCACGGATCATATTTAGCTTTGTCAAACTTATGTTTTTTCCATCCTGAATCTGCTCGAGCTTATCTTATCCTGAGCTCAATGTTTAGGTATATACCTCCTTTGTTCGTTCTCGCACCACATCATTTACGTTAGCATAAAACTACATATAAGAGACGTGGTTCTTATTCCCTGCCTTATTCCCCGCCTCATTCCCTGCCTTATTCCCTGCCATCGCTGTGAAAAATCTGCCGGAGAATCTCGCAACTCTCACCATTTGATCACGCAACGTGACAACATCCACGCGAGAGGCCCCGACACGTGCGCGGATCCGCGCGGATATATGACGTCAGGATGGCGCAATTTGTTCTAAAAATAGAAAAATAGATCGTTTTCACGTGACGTCATCACTTTTTAAAATCCAAAACTAAAGAGACACCAAAGTTTTTATCCTCGTCAGGCATAAGAGGCGGTATATTTATATCTGTTTACAATTTTACAGCTCAATAGCGCGCTTCGTTTGGAATCCAGAGCATTTTGAATTTCAGGATTATGGAGGTGCGTGACACAAGGCTTACGATCGAGTTTGTCGAAAAATATATACTTATCTCATGATTTTGAGCCTTTTTAGAAGTTAGAGCATTATGAAAAGTGCTTATGTAAATGCTTGTTTGATCAGTACTGATAATCAGTCACCTAGACAGCCAAAGTAAGTTCCAGATGTTTACACTATTTTCCGACCGCCATATTGGTGTACCACGGAGGTACACCAACATGGCGTTTTCATACTGGGCTCTGTAAATATCTGCGAAACATTTCGACGAATATCTGAAGTTTGGGGAAACGCACAGGCCTAAAACTTGGAGAAGTGTCTTATTTAGTTATCTTCTATAACATCATAATTTCATAGCTTTTTCCACTGGATGGTTTTCGATTTATGTTTTTGTTGCGTGACAGTGAAAACGATCTATTGTCCCGTATCATAGGTGCGCGCGGATCCCAAGACTTACGGTCTCCGTCCCCGATTATGGCTCCTGGTCCGAAAAAAAATTGGCGGGAAGGGGAAAAATCTGCAACTGACTTTGCATCCTCCACAAGGTCAGCAAAATTTGTTTTCCAAGCGATCGTCAACTTCACCATCTTCACTGGTATCATTTTCGGAGTTTGGAGCATGTTTGGCTGAAAATAATTCGGCTCAAGAGCAGCAATAACCCAGAGTAGTAGTTTAAATCTCTTAGAGGGAATGAGGTCACGAAAACGTGGCCTGGCTGCTGAGTACTATTCGAAATGGCTGCAACGATGTCGAATTTTAGGCTTACGAATTGCGTAAGGAAAACCTGCAGTTTAGAGGCTGAAACTTCGATGAGTGGCTAAACTTAGTGTGAGGTTTCTATTAGCGTTGACAAAAAAAATACGTTTCAGGAATGACTTTCTCCTTTAATGAGAAAAAATGTAAACAATGACGGCAGCAAAGGTTCGCCTTTTCTTTAAGAAAGTTCTTCTTCAATGTCGACAACATTTATCTTTCAATGTTGACAGTGATACACCCCAATAAGGTGAAATTTCGTGCGAAAATATGTTGAACTAACGAGAAAGATCGTTTTGACGCAAAACCATACGCGAATTCATTACTTCGAGTTTTACACAACAGTAACCAATGCATATACAAAAAATAACACGGCTGAGACTCCAGCTTTACTGGCAGAAGACGAGCTTCTGGTGCATCCACCACCGGGACAATCTAGCGTGCAGTCCTCGGCATCACACTTGAGGCTGCATCCCCCACCGTTGCAGATTAGATGGCAATCTTTTACGCCAGCTGGACAGGTCATGGTGCATCCACCCCCAGCACAGCCGAGCGTACACTTCGCCGAATCACAGGTGCTGTCGCAGCCTCCACCAGCGCAAAGTTGATCGCAATATTTGAGGTTCTGTGAGCAGGTCATGTCGCATCCTCCTCTGATGCAGTTAAGCGAGCATTCTGCGGCATCACAGGAGATAATGCATCCAAGGCCACCGGTGCAGGTTGCGCTGCTGGCAGAGGACGGCGTGATCCCCCCGGTAAGCATAAGTGGCAACAGAGTGATGAGCCGTGGCAGCGCCATTCCTTTAAGGGTAACACACAAATCTACGATATAAATATCATAACATTTTTAGTTTATTTAAGGTAATTCCACTGAAATAGAACCTGCACAGAGATTTTTTGTGAAACTTTGCCTGTTGATTGTTTATATTATAGGAACTAAAATTTTACAATAAAAATGAGGGGTCCCCATGTTCGTTTAGGAGCAACAGCACCTTGTTTATACCCTGTAAATCCTTATAATAGCACCATGATTGTAGTCAGGATTGCTTGCTAAATTTACGTTTCCGACGATTGTTTTTTGTTCTACACTGAGAAGTGGTCCATATTTATTTTACACAGAGAAATCTATTACTCAATCCAAAACAACAGAAAAAAATGATAGGTTACCATACTCGTTTGCGAGAAAATGACGAGTTATCTCTATGGCGAGGTCCAGCTTTTAATGCGCGCGCGCTGATCACGCGTGAAATTATGCGCTGTAGGGATGCGCAATGCAATACTGGGGAATTACCTTAATATACGTAGTATACTTTAGATGAGGTAACTGTTATAGTCTTGTTTGAATGAGACTGGAGGCTAAATGAAACGTTAGGTTTTCGAGTTAGCCTCCGGCCTAGTTATGTCTAATTGTAGGACAGGAGAGATGAAGGACGAATTTGCAGTTTACAGTTTTGCTTAAGGGAGAACAAAGAAGATAAGAAATTAACGAATTCGGGTATTGGCCTGACAGTAAATCATGTGTTATTGTCTTTGTACTGAAGCAAATCAAGTCGACTAATAAAAATCTCGTCACGCACTCTACAAACATAAACAACATTAGAGAGGATGTCGTACAAGTTGAGAAAAATGCACTGGGAACTCTTCGCCCAATACCTAAAGTGAGACTGTCCGGAGATAACAGGAGTCAAAGCCAATACGGAGAGTGATTCGAACGCCATTGTATGAGGAGTTGGCAATTCCGTGGGGTTTACAATTATTCAAGACAATATTTCCACAACCGAAGCGCTCCAGATGTAAGGAATCGATTTTACTCTAACCGAAAAAAAAAAAAAAAAAAAAAAAAAAAAAACTGGCCAGCAAGAACGCGAAAGATTCAGATCTCGACTTGAATTCCAACAGCAACATCTTAAAAAAACATAGGCACGCAAAGCGTGCAAGAGTTATTATTATTTTTTTTTTGTGAATTAAAAGCGCCTGGAGGTAGCAAAAACCCACTGTTAACAGTTATGATAAGATTAGTCCAACAAGATTGTTTGGTTACGAGGTACAGCAAAAAATTAGAATTTGTTTCAATGTGGGTGTAGCTTACAAACTGTTCTTTAGTTCGTATTGCGTGATCGTCGATCGTCCAGGTGAGGGTAGTTCTGAAAAGAACTCAGTGTTGTTGGTGACTGACGTTTCGACAACCTGAGCAGAAGTCATCTTCAGAGTCAAGTGAATAGTGTTTGCCAGTCGATGGTGTTATAAGTTTGGTCCGTTGAAAGTGATTGGTCCGTTTAGCCATGATGGTATTGGCTGTAAGAATCGTGTTAAGTTTGTCATCAGTCATTGGTCATCCGTCTATTGGTAATCAAATCGGTCTGTTTGAGGTCCGTCTGTTGTTAGTCAAATAAAGTTGGTCTGATCTGTTAGAGGTCCGTTTGTCGGTTTCGTTTCCGCCGTGGATGAAGTCATTTTCAAGGTGCCGGTAGTTGTTGACGTCTGTTAAGAGGCATTTGTTCCAAGTTAGTGTACTAGCTTTCCAGAGTCAGTCGTTAAAAATAGTTTGTACTGTAGGTTCTCGTTGAAACATTTCTCAGTTGTATAAATCGATATCATTGTCTATTAATTTGAAGTGGTTTTATTGTTAAAAGCAAAGGTGGCAACAGAATTAAGTGACTCGACATGTCAGACGTACTATCTGATTACCAGATTAGTTTTTGTTTATCCGTGAAATGATAATTAGAGTTTGAAATTAAAAAAAATCGTTCTTCTTCCATTTTTCACCAGATATTTAACTTAATACCATTTATCTCCAGCAACGAAGAAAAATCACATCGCACCTATGTTTTTGAGAAATTAAACAAGAATTTCGCGTCGTATACCTTTACGAGGAAAACAAAAATATCAAGTTACAAACGTTGGCGTGAAAAGTAAAATTGTCACGTTTGCTAGTCAACATATTGAATTTGACTCATTTTATAACAAGACCCAATTTGGCATGGTCTCATTCTGTTGTCAGCAATAATCATAGTGTTTTTTCGGTTTTGATATTCCACGAAACCACTTCAAATTAATATCGATATCAAACCCATTTAAACGAGACGACATTATGGAAGGTAAACAGTGTTGCCTAACTTGAACAACCAGACACATGAAAAACTGTATAAATTTTATAAGACGCCTTGAAATCTGTAGAACTTGGGAGGTTTCCTTGTTACATTACCCTTCCCAACGCCTGAGAGTTAGTGTGCTTCTCAGGGTTCAAATGTATTGCTTCTCCCTAGCGGCTTGTTTACTTCTTGCCTTAATTGTGTCTGTAAGAGAGACCAAAAAATTCCCAAGTTAATGGCTTTAATACTCCGCGAATTGTAAATTTGTACCAAAAGAAACCAGGAAAGTGCTCAAATATTGCTGCAGACTCCGTGACACCTAATGAAAGCGCAAATTGATTTAATCAGTCTTTGAGGAGACTCATTCATATCGGCCAAGTAGCGCTGTTTATCTTCAATAATTTTCGTTGAAACGCTTCTCAGCCATTAATATCGTTGTGGGTTAATTTTGAATTGTTTTATTGTTAACAACAAAGGTGGCAACAGAAAAAGAAAGTGGTATTTCGCGACTATCTGGTAATTAAATTAGTTCTTGTTCATCGGTAAAAATTTGCATTTTTAATAAAACAACATCGTTTCTGTTCCGTTTCTTCATCACTACATCAGATATTTAACTTTCTTTCATTTATCTCCAAAAAACAAGCACATCTTCGGCGTGTTTTGGAGAAGAAAACGGTTTCATATTACATGCCTTTGCGAGGAAAACGAAAGTATCAAGTTACAAAGTGTGCGCGAAGAGCTCAATTGTCACGTTTGCTGCTTCAACGTATTATTGAATTTAAAATGAACGAAAATCAACGTAAAAAACCAGTAGCAATTTGTACGTAATTTTTGGACCTTGAATGAAAATACAACCTTGAAACATACACACTGCAAAGGGGAAAAGCCCTGGCAGACTACCAAGGTAGACACAAACCGGAAGTGAAGCGAGCAGGGGTGAGTACTTATGGGACTACTGTGCCAGAGCTATCAATTGCGCTCTGCACTATCTGAGATTGTTTCACTTGTTGAACCACGCAAGGAATCTGTTTCAAAACGAAAGAACGTGTCGCCCCAAAGTCTAATCTAATTAATTTGCGGTTTAACCCATGGAGTCTTCTGTTGAGGCCGACTAGCGGCCGAACCTGATAAACTGAAATTGATCTAGGTCTGTCATAAGCTGACACTCGTTTAGGGTCGAACTGTGCACAGCTGGTCGGACTGTGTTGAATCACGTGACTCAGTCGCGCATGGTTTGTCTTTGAAAGAGTTTCGTGTCGGGCGGATTGCTTTTACCCTGTTGCTTTTTGCTACAGTTTTGTACTTTTCCCGTCGAAACCGCACAGAACATGTAAGTATAGGTTTCACAATTTCCATTTGTCCGAATGTGCTGTTAATTTAGGTTTTTTTCTTGTTCAGTTTTTTACCGTAGGCGTAGATCAAGTTGACAAGCCGTGGAGATGTCTGTACGTCGAGCATCGCGATTAAAGCTTTGAGTTTTTACGACTACGCGTTGAAAATATTCTGTGAATCGTCCTGAACATCTTCACTGAGGAATATTTCAAGATGTTCCATACCACAAACCTTAAAGAAAATCCCTGTTAAGAATTCCCGTTTTTAGAAATTTCCATAAATGCTAGAAATTAAAATGCCGCTGAAGACACTAAGAAAAGCGACGTCAAAACGCTTCTATCAAGTTAAAGTTTCTGGACTGGCTTCTTATTTGGTTATTCTGACCGTGTGAACAAGAGTCACTGATTCGTCAGTTTTAATTGCAACTACTCGAGCGTGAAAAACAAAAGTGTTAAGTTACCACTCAGGGAAATTAACAAATAAAAATATCATGTTTTATTTTTTTCTCAAGCATCCGAGCGGGCCGGAATCCTAAATCCTCGAATTTGATTGGCTACTCATACGCACGTGACCGGTCCAACTTTTTACGATACGGCCCACGGGCCGGATTTTTTTCCCGCTGCCTAAATTTGCTCCTAAAAGTTAGCGGTAATCGTCAATCTTTTGCCTTTTTTACACATCCATCGACCGACGATTAGTCAACGCAAGTTTATTACTGTTCACTTTAAAATGGCAAGGAAAGTCACTGTAGGTAAATTCAATTGAATGTTTTGAAGTTGTGAGAGTTTGCTTAATTGTTTGTAGTTTGGCGCTGTAATGGCGCGTAATCCTGAGTTTCTCTCGCCGTAAAATTTGAGTCAATTTCAGTCGAGTTTACCTCTCTGATCGTTGCTGTATTTAGGAGGATTTCTGTGGAATACACTTAATGAATTTCCTCGCTTTCTGCTATTCAATTTACGGTAGAAAAGTGACGAAGTGATTTTAAAAGCAACGACTGACAGAAATTGTTTTTGTAGTAAAACTTCAAACTTCGCACGAAATTTTACACCGCAAAAACAATTTTGGAGGACTTAACTGGTGAAATAAATGCAACTAACACAAAGTAGTTCGAAAAAAATCTGTTTTTAATACATCTTTCTTTGTTCACTATCTGAGTTACTCGCTCGGTGCCGAGATTTTGTACAAATCGTTAGTAGACGGCGCGCAAGCCGATTCAATGACAAGAGTTGCGTAAACAAACCCATTTGTAATCTGTAAAACCAATTTACTGCGGGAAAAAAAATAAACATGTTATTTGCCGGCTTAGGGTCGTTCCGTATGGTGAAAAACTGTGACCTTGGGCTTGAAAATGCTGCCCGAGGCCGAGGGCAGCATATCCTATTTAGGTTCAACCGTTAAGTGGTCATATGATAAAATGCTTAATGACTGAGTAAGGTCGTAATGGGAAAGCAAAGCCCTCGGGGCAAAGCCTTGATGACATGTTCGTGTATGCCAAAGACTACGATTCTTCGGCTGATGATCGAATTCTGAACTCTTTTGAAACCCATCCACAAACACCTGGGCTCAACCATAGCAAACGAAGCATCGGAAATGTCAGAATAAAGCCAATACAAGAATACCTGTTTCTGTTTGTAGAAAAACAAAGATAGCCGTTCTAAAATCAGGATGAAATCTCCACACACATGATTCACCTTAACAAGTCACGGTGGCAATTTGATTGGTTGTTTATCGTAGCTCCAATCTGATTGACATTTAACAAATCAAATGTGGTTTAGCGCGGTCTGTACTCTTATCGACAACGAGTACGCGTCATCACAGTGGTCAAAATTTTGTGGAATCACGAGGCTCCTCGTGAGTCCACAACATTTTGACCACTGTGATGACGCGTACTCGTTGTCGATAAGAGTACAGACCACGCTAAACCACATTCGATTTGTTTTTTACCACAATATCAAAGATGACGAAAGAAATCTTTGTCAAGATTTGTTGACAATTGAAAACTCGGACTTGAAAGTGCACGCGCTGCACTATGCAAAGGAGCTACTTGTACGCGTCAGAGTTTTCTTTCAAAAACTTTTGCAAACCCACTCAACATGCAGAAACAATAATAATAAAAAAAATTGGGGGGAAAAGAGTGATGACGCGTTCTCGTTGTCGATAAGAGTACAGACCACGCTAAAACACATTTCGATTTGTTTTTTACCACAATATCAACGTCAAAGAAAATATTTTTTCAGAGCGCGAGCTGAAAAATGCATTGCGTGACACATTGACGCGAGCAACATGGTCTGGACATCTTATCAACAACGGCAAATAAGCCAATCAGATTGCGAAATTAGCAGCAATTGTGATAAAAACATACGTCCCTCACTGATCCATTGGTCCATTACCCGATGATAACACACCCCAGACCCGTTGACTAAGAGGTATTTTTTTTTGACAAAAAAATAACTCAAAAATGGCTGCGGAGGAGACGGGCTAACTAACATAATGGCTTAGAGCACTGTCATCTGTTGGCATGGACAGTCAACACCAGAGGATTAAACACACTTTTGTAGTTTTTGAATAGTCAGAGCTTAGAATGAACGTGGACAAAAATTTGAAACGCTTCTGTGTATAAATAGATCCTAAAGGCTTCCAAAAAAAAGAAGGCGAAAGGAAACCACGGAGTCCGTGCAAACACTGAGAGTTAGAAAGAGCCGCGGAATGTGCAGGTTTCGCAGTGTTTCCATAGCCGTCTAGTACTTAATTCTGCTTGTGAGTGCTTTGCGGAAAATCAAGCTTTAAAGCTTCATGCCGTTAACTTTTTTAGGGGCATCGTACCAAGACCATATTCAATGCGTCTAGATTGCAACAATAGCTGACAAACAAGGCCTATAACTTACTCAGGTGACGGAAGATCCGTTGCAGGCTACACCAGTGACAATTTTAAGAACATATTTGAAATTTAAAAGCTATTTAAACTGTAAATATGATGTTAATAGTGAATTCCAGTGAAATCGCCAGCTCTATGATCTATTAAATAGGCCGCTATTTTTCAACAACTCTTACATTGGGGTGTATAAACGGCCGAGAAGTTAAAAAGCCGGCAAAACGTTTCGCACAACCGAAATTTAAAGTTATAATACATGAACCTTTACGATGTAACTAAATAATACAAGTGCAAACAAATTGCTGCGTTACCTTTTCAGTTGACAAAAGCCAAAGCGAGATTTTCAATCAGCAGGGCGAAATCTTATAACGAAGTGGCACGCTTATTATGTAGCAACGAATTGCTCGTTGTTTTTGTGGCTACTGTTGCTAGGCAACACTAGCCACTATGTTATCGCGTGTGTAAGTAAGTAGAATGTCCAATTTTCGGAACGTGGTCGGAACTATTCGGTCCTCTGTAACTGGAAGTCGAACGGAAGTCAGTCCGATGTTCATAGTCACAAACTAGTCGAACGTATAATGTCCATTTTCTCTCGGTTTTACACGAACGCTATAATCGAACATCTGCTGGTCTCATTTCGGACTTATACGGCACCGAACGACCAGCGAAGCTAAATCCCGCTCTCTCCAATGATCGAGTTTTTATCGACTACTCACGCACTACGTATCGAAAACGATCTGGCTGGGAGCTCGAGTTTTGAGGTAAGAGTATTCTGTATTTATGTGTTTATCCTATTTTGGACCAGGATCAGACACGGCATTCAAGGAATGTGCACAGTGTTTCTTCTTAAAAGGATTTTAGGCTTCTGAGGGCGCGGATAGAATTCTCTTCAGGTAAACATTCCCGGAATCGCTGATATGTGTAAGACGGCCATGCATGAAAACATAATGATTTGTCCAGCTTAGCATTGCGAAATGCTCCATGTACAGGATCGTACAGGATCTGGCAATTTATAAACCTTTTCCGCGGTTACGAAATTTTCCCTCGGGAAACTATTAATTCCCTTCGTAGATCAAAATATCGTCCTGCGAGACACAAACCAGAAAAAAATCTAGCCTTTAGAAAACGTGAATACCGTTCGGAGAACAAAATGCGTCTTTAGAGACACAAAAGCATTTCCTTTGGGAAACGAAAATCCCTTCAGGTGACTAGATAGATTACGGGTAGTAGTAAAACACACACAGACTATAATATATATTACAAAATCCATGGTCGTCTATGATTCTGTACATGTGAAGCAAAATAGCCTGCTGGACACCGACTTGAAGGCTGACAAAGCTCTGTCTGTTTAATTGTAGAAATATGAGACAATAATATATATATCACTTATTTGTGATGGTAAGAGATAAAGAACCATCCAGTGCGTCGCTGAGAAGACTTTTGAGCTCACTGAAACATAGAAAAATGAGAAAGAAAATCTTCCTGTTTCATTCATTAAACAATGGAGTAGCAGGTTTACTAAAAGACAGTTTCTACAGCAATTGTTTTGTGACATATATTAAAAAATATTTACAGTGTCATATAATTCATCAGAGAAACATTTTTTAGTGTCAAATCTCAGTTCTGCAACAAGTACGGGTAAGTAATTTTGCCTCTTCTAGAGTAACATGCAGCACTGATTCTAATTCAGTGTTAAATCGGTGGGTGTAAAACCCAGAATGTTGACTGCAGACTGCAGACCGAGGTAAAATGCAGACTGAGAGTAAAATGCAGACTGCAGATTGTAAGCTTTTTAACTGAATCGTGTTACCGTTTGCGTAAACAGGCTAACCAGCGCTTTATTAATAGGCTAACCTGAGTGATATTCAGGCTAATTGGAGTGATATTCAAGCTAACCATAGTGATATTCAGGCTAACCTAAGTGCAGACTTTCACTACGATTAGCCTGAATAACCCTGTTTACTGTTAGCACTCTATAATGGAAATGACACAAAATGTCTGTAGTCTGCGGTCTGCATTTTACCCCTGGTCTGCAGTCCGCATTCTACGTTTCACACTGACCAAGTGTTAAATGAGAGGTGACCAAGACTTGGATTAAGGTCATTAGTAGTAGGAGGAATGGGAAACTTCTTACTCAGATCCGATAACAGCAAATCAGTCATAGAATGACGCAAGGAGTCATTTTAGAAATTAGAGTTGCGCTAGCTGGTGTTCAATATTTGCAAAATAATTGTGATTGATTAATACCAAGTGTTTTAAATATGACAATGGTCTGAATACATGGTTAATTGTTCAAGGGTTTCATTAACATTCAGAGATAGGCAAACTTTTACAGAGAAAGAATGTCATCTCCTTATCAAAGGGCAAATCATAATGCATGTGTGGAATCAGAGAGCAAGAGTACAATATGACCACAAAGGCAAAACGTAAACTTAAAAAGAGCAAGAATATGGCCTCTGATCAAAAGGCAAAACACGCACAAATGAATTGCCCACAGAGCAAAGCCAAAAACCCATATTTTGAGTTGACTATTTCAAGCTTCCATGAGATGATTGCCCATGGCCCTGGCACTGAATACTTGTATTTGCTCCCGTGGGGGATACTTTGGGAATTTCTGGGTGGGGATGTGGCGCTGGGACCCTGGAACCCTTAGCCTATACCAGAGCTAGTTCAGCTGAATTTTGCTAACCTATACTAGAGTAAACTCCCCAAATCCCCCCATCTATCGACACTGTTGAGGCTGATTTGCGTAAATTTAAACTTACTTGCCGATTTGATTTTTTTTATATTTTTGAGTGGCAATTCCTGGTTTCCTTACTCTAAATAAAATCTTCAACCAACCAGTCAGTTTTGTGAAAGATGATATCCTATTCTAGACCCAAACGCTCTGATTTATATACCCTATCCTAGAGTAAACTGCTTGAAGACCATACCCTTCATAGCAGCACATACCTATATAGCCCATATATGGCAGTGCCCCTCCCCCTCACCGGGTATTTGCTGTCATTGTCAGGAGAGAATGAATTCCTGGTATCTATGTATACCTTTGTGGTAAAACAAGTGTTGAGGTTAATGATTGGGCTTGTAAAACATGCCATAGACACAGTATAAACCCCATGTGCTGTTGTTAATGGCATGGTAATTTTCCACAAAACCAGCTCTCTTTGATTTAAATGAATATGAATGCAATTGCTAGCACCAAGAATTGCATTTCAAGAGTTAATGCAAGACAATTTAATAACTACTTAATGACCGCGAGTGAGATCTTCCCATAACGACCGAACGGTCGAGGTTATTAAGTTATTTATTATATGGCTTATGAATTAAAGAAAAGAAAAAAATTATTCGAGAGGAAGTCGTCAATTTACATCCGGCGATTCGCGCGTTTACCGATCCATTCATCGTCTCAAACCCAGGGCAAAACTACACAGTTAGTGAACTTTACCACTGTGTTACGCATTCCGTTAAAAACACACATTTCTTTACGGGAAAAATGATTGTCACAGGCTTGCCACAAAAAGGTATTTTAGTATAGTGGTGTCACAATTTGATGGGGGAGTTTTTCTGACTTTTGTGGTGAAGTGTCAACGCATGTAGAAAAGACAGAAAGTGCTTCAAAATAATCCATTGAAACCAACGGTCTTTCGGTGAAAGAAAATACTAATGCTTTCGAATGCACTGCTCAGAATAACTCGATCTTCTCATTCGCTTTCGACAACATATCTTCGCCTTCTTCGTTCTGGGAGATTTAAATTTATGGATGAAATTTTCAAGCTAAAAGTTCTAAAAGTTCGTGTAGTTATCAAAAACACGGCTGACAATGACAATGACCGCCCGATTGTTTACATCTGATGATCCTGGAAACTGATTTACACTTGCTTACGTTAAAGCGAGGGAATCTATTTGATGAGAACTACTAAACTAACTGTGACGGAGTTCAATATTTCGGTAATTGTTGTGTCTAAGATGATAAATTATAAGTTTCTTCGTTTGACAGATCTACCGCTGGTGTTTTTCAGTTTTTTTTTTTTTTTACTGAGACTTGGCGAACTTTGATTGTTTTTAGTGCCACTAAGGTTGCCGGCTGGTAAGTCAAGAACGACTTCTATAAAACTTTTATTAAGGAAAAATCTCGTTAAAATGTTATTATGTCACTGACAGCTTCTGATATGAGTTTTTGAAATATTTTATTCGTTTGTTTCTTAGACGTGAGCTGGAGTGTATTCTAGTTTGTTTACCTTCCACTTTCCAGCACAATGTCGTGGCTAGTTTAATATTGTACCTTCAGTCTTCGACTAAACTTTTGGCTACTCGGAATTAAATTTACTTTCTCTTACTGTTTTAAACGGCTTTCATCGTTTTAATGCGCTCGGATTTTCAGAGTCGCTGCAGTGCTTGTTTGACATTTTGTGCCCAGGCTCCTCCTAATTTGATTAATTCGTAATGAGCCCGTGGGCATCACGGCTGCAAAATGACTACTCAGATCTCGCTCTTAGCCAATCAGAGCGCGCGTTATATCGGCCACAAGCCAAAGCCATATAATAAGATACAGGATAATATATATTGTTGGTGGTCTTGCAGACTTCTAATACTGCGAGTATGTTGCCATGACTACCATGAAAGGCTCAGGTGCAATCAAGGTCAATTTTTTATAAAGATAGTTGCACTATAAGAGTTTTGTATTGTCATTAAATATCAACCCTTAGAAGGTAGTGCAGGGTGCTGATTGGTTGATGGGTAAAAGAAATTTCTGTAAAACTGATGGGATTGGTTTTAATCCACAATAAAACATTATTTGATGCAACAAAGAAGTTCACAACATGAAAGTGTTAACCATGTAGTATGGGATAATCAATTAGGAGCAACAATAAATACAAATAGAAAAACTGTTAAGTCACAAAAAAATACTAGGTGATGAAAATGAACAAAGTAAGCATGAAGGTGAAAATGCCTACAGTTGTTACCTTCTGCTAGAGCAATGTTTAGCTAGCCAATGTATATTCTGGCACTTGTTTTTTCTTGTAAAAAGTCAGTTGATGTCAACATAGTATTAATCAGTAATAGCCTGTTGATTATATTTAGAGATAAAAACTCTGAAGAATTAGCATATCCTGGAATTGCTGGTTTTTAGTGTCACGCAATTCAAAATAGATCAAAATAAAAATCAAAACCGGTCAATAGATAAAGTCCAGAATCTGGGAAATGAAAGAAGGTAAATATGCAAAAATTATCGCCAAAATTCTGGTCACAGCAATTTTTCTTATGCGAGATGTGCGGAGAAATTTTTTACCCAAATTTAGAGATTTGTATGGAGACGCCATGCTGGTGTCCATCCGTATGGGCACCAACATGGCGGCCGGAAACCAACAAAAACATCTGTCACTGAGTTTTGCAACAAAAGCGTGAATTTATCCCTCAAGGAACTCTAGAACATTAAAATGAAACTTTTTCTAAGACATGAACTGTTCAGATAGCCAAGTTCCCCGAAATAAGTCACTTTTTTCACCATCATGACAGCTCTCTAGGCCGTCATGTAAATGCCGCGTCACGCAAAAGCTTAGAAATTCAAGCGTACTGTGTCACAAAACCAAGAACCCATTTGGAGCGAAAATTTGTATGAATATTAGTTTTCAACTGCTCTTATACATCATTTAAGTAAAATCTCAGGGAGATCAATAGTTGTGTAGTTCGAATTTTGGTGACGTCATGTGAAAACCAGCTGTATTCCTTGGTACGATGGCCAGAATGTAAGCAAGTGCATTACAGTGATATAGGTACATGCAAATCAGAACTGTGATGGTTCGACAAACTTCTTTTACAACACAAAGAAGTTGCAAATGAAAAGTCTAGGGAAATGAAGCATTGCTCTTCACCACGGGCAAGGCTGACCCGTACTACTTCAAATCCTTGCAATACTATTATTCTTTAAACTTGTATCAGCAATTTCACTGACTCTCACTTGAAAATTATGTTGGTAAGAAGGGTAAAAAGGGGTTGTTCAGTGATAAAAATCTTATTACACATTTTTTGTTCAACAGAGCACAACACTTGAAAATGTCCAGGGGATATTCTACACTACAACGTTCAATAACTTACTGATGTAAATATATGACCCAATTGATATGTCTGAGCACTTCTTTTGTGAACAATGTAAGGATGCATGTTTTGCTGCTGGTGCTCAGTGGTTTATACATACAGTAATCAATCTCAGCAGCCAAATTTCTTGATATTATTTTCTAGCTTCTTTGAATGCCCAACCATCCAGTGATTGAGTTGAGTTAGTATTCATGACAGTATTCAATAGTACATCATACATCACATCAAATCACATCTAGATCCGCCACTAGACCATAACTTGTTAAGCCTACAATACGTCTAGCTAACAAACAAGGTGGGTGTGATTATAGGTTTTTGGCCTGGGAAAACCTGGGGGAACTGTCTTGCTGCAGGAAAACCGGGATCTGTTGCAGGGAATTATCTTCAGAGACATCAACAACACTCAGAACTTGGGTCCAATGGTAGCGTTTTAATCCAAGAACGTCACCAAAGAATATTTTACAAGGCACGACTATTTGAGCCGAAAACACGATTCTAAAGGGTTACGTAGAGTTATTAAAAAGTCTTAATAAACATTATCTCGTACATTTCAGAAGGCTCGATTAGCTATAACGGAATTCATCTTGTACAACATTGATAACTGTGAAAACAATACAGGTAGATAACCGTTTAAGACAATATTATCGCAGGTAGTAATTACACTTCAACGCTTATCACAGTTCTTATCTACAACAAAACAGCAGGTGTTCGTTATGGTTAATAAACTGGAACAGTAACATCTATCTCAGAAATGCAAAACGAACTAAAAACAAATATGTTGGATTTCTATTTTTTTTTCGACAGCGACAGCGAATATGTAAAATGAATAGACCAATTTCGATATATTAAAATTCAGCCTAAAACAATAGACCCCAGTACAAGGCTCTGGGGAATAACTACAGAGTTTGGGGGGTTTATTCGCCAGAGCCTCGTGCTGAGGTCTATTGTGTTAAGCTGAATTTTAATATATCGAAATTGGTCTATTAAATGATCTGGTTTTCTCTCCTCACATTCCTCCAACCTTAAAATTAATACCATTTGAATGTTAATAGCGAAGCAAAAATATATGTTTTTTCTTTTTGGTTTTAACTTTTTGTAATTTTGTATTTGATTTTTGTGCCTGGACCGCGGCATAAACCGAACAAGCCGAAATACAATGGCCTCGGGGGTCCGAAAAGATACGCAAGCTATTACCGAGAAAATTATGAAATGGATCTGCTTTAAGTCGAAAGAACAACTGCATGACGTCACGACTAAGGATATCACTAATGTGGTTTCCCATGGTTTCCAACGGAGGTTTCGCTCTGAAAACGCGTCCGTGGAATGTTTTCCGTACACTCTACGTCGGAGGAATTTTAAAACGCAACGATCACCGGTCATTTTGGATTTGTGTTTGAGGAAAACTCGATCAGGGAAATTACATGATTATCGTGACTTTATCGTTTTCGAGAAGCTCCGTTTTCAAAATGTTTTCCGTCCAAACGAAAACAGACAGCCGGCGTTTTCAAATTCCTCCAGTTTGAAGAGCGTTTTCGTCAAGCTCCGTTTTCGTTACGGATTAGTGTGGACGGTCGGCCTAACCGTAGAAATAGAGCAACGTTTTCAATTTCCTCCGGCGTAGTGGACGCTGCCTTACACTGGAGTGCAAAGAATATGTTAAAGTATCTTGGAATTCGAATTAGAACATCAGAGTAGAATGAGATGCCACTGGACCTAAACAACCACATGTTAAATCGGTTTAAAACGAAAATCAAGAGATGACTCTTTGTCATATTAAGCTCAGAAGATTCTTATATTGATTAAGTTAATTACCAGATCCTGGTATCATGAAACGGCGGCATCAATAGAATGTCTACAGGCTCCCTCGCTTTGTTCGGGCGTGCTGGGAGTCTGTTCCCATGCTATTCAATAAAGTCTTTATGTGGTCACGCATCGAACTTCGATCTCCGGCTTCGCCGTTTGGCAAGTTTAAGTGTTCATGCAACCTCCAACACAATCTTGCTTGCAGTTGTCGGCATCGCAGTTGAAGTCGCATCCCCCACCTACGCAGATTAGATGGCAATGTTTTACGCCAGCTGGACAGGTCATGTTGCACCCACCTCCGGTACACTCAAGCGTGCAGTTTTCAGCTTCACATTTACTGTGGCAGCCTCCACCAGTGCAAATTGGATCGCAATACTTGACGCTCTCTGGGCAGGTCATGTCGCATCCTCCTCCAGTGCAACCAAGCGTGCACCTTCCAGCATCACAGACACTGTGGCATCCACCAGTGCAGGCTACGCCGTCTGGTAAGTTAGTGTTTGTGCAACCTCCAACACAATCTTGCTTGCAGTTATCGGCATCGCAGTAGCAGTCGCATCCCCCACCTGTGCAGATCAAATGGCAATCTTTTACGCCAGGTGGGCAGGTCATGGTGCATCCACCCCCGGTACATCCAAGCTTGCAGTTTTCAGCTTCACAGTAACTGTCGCAGCCTCTACCAGTGCAGATTTGACCGCAATGTTTCACACTCTGCGAACAAGTCATGTTACATCCACCCCCGGTACAGTAGCTTGTGCAGTTTCCAGCTGCATTACACTCGCTAGGAGACGAGCAGCCAGTGCAGCTTACCTTGCTGGCCGAGGAGAGCGTGATCTCGGTAAGCATAAGTGGCAACAGAGTGATGAGCAGTGGTAAATCCATTCGTTTCAGAGCAACTGAAAAATCTATCGGAGATAAGAGCAATAAACGTGATTTCAAATGTTTAGTGTGCGCATCCAGGGTTCCTGCTTTTGTTGTAATAATACACTTGAAAAAATTACTCGATCCTGATTGGTCAAAAAGTAGTGCAGTTTTCATGTAACACCAGTACAAATTTGAATCATTCGTGCAAATTACAACAAAGACATCCAAAGTTAGTACGAAGAAACTTACGACTGCCAATGGAAATCCGAGGTAGACGAAGTTGACCCGAAGCCTTCCGAAGATAGCCGAAGGTAATTCGACGTTTTTCGAGGGCTTTCGAAGATCACAAGAGACCTTGTAGCCCGGGATCCCGTATCCCGTACCCCGGGACCCCGGCCCCGCGTTTTCCACCTAGTCGAAAAAATACATGGCCGCAGTTGCACGTGGAATTAATGGCTAGACAAGCGGCGCTGTCACTTGAAATGGCTTTTTTGGGAAAATATTTTATTGTGAAAATTTGTTTTCTCAAAGTGCAGCTTTACCTGTGTATTTATTTATTTTTTATTTGTCAATGCACATCTTTTTTTATCTTACTATTTTTCAGCGCCGAAAAAATTTTCAAGGTTTTAATTTGAATTTCATCAATCAAATTGCGAGAACTTCAGGACGCGCAGTTGACAAGTTGTTGAATGGTTCAAGGGTTAATTCACACGAGCAGTTTGGAAAGCAAAGCTTGAGTTTGTTTCGAGGCAACACGGCTTTCTAAGGAAACCGAAGGTGTAATTTCTCACATTTTCTAGATATGGTCAAAACTGGACTGTTCTTTACTTTTTTCCTAAAAGTGAACTGCTAATTATGAAAATCGCGAGTTGAATATACCATTTGGACTGAATGAAATATACGCGATAGGAACAGTCCACCTCAGGTGGTGTGAATTTTTAATAATTATTATTTTCATTTCTTAAATTTCCATTTCTAGTTTATCTTTGTATTTAATTATTTATTTATTCACTTTTATATTCTGTTACTTAAATTTTTCTTTTTTTTAACTTTTTTTTTCTTTTTTTTTCTTTTTAGACTCCGCACTCGGCACTCGGCACTCGGCACTCGGCACTCGGCACTCGGCACTCGGCACTCGGCACTCGGCACTCGGCACTCGGCACTCGGCACTCGGCACTCGGCACTCGGCACTCGGCACTCGGCACTCGGCACTCCGCACTCGGCACTCGGCACTCGGCACTCGGCACTCCGCACTCCGCACTCGGCACTCCGCACTCCGCACTCCGCACTCCGCACTCCGCACTCCGCACTCCGCACTCCGCACTCCGCACTCCGCACTCCGCACTCCGCACTCCGCACTCCGCACTCCGCACTCCGCACTCCGCACTCCGCACTCCGCACTCCGCACTCCGCACTCCGCACTCCGCACTCCGCACTCCGCACTCCGCACTCCGCACTCCGCACTCCGCACTCCGCACTCCGCACTCCGCACTCCGCACTCCGCACTCCGCACTCCGCACTCCGCACTCCGCACTCCGCACTCCGCACTCCGCACTCCGCACTCCGCACTCCGCACTCCGCACTCCGCACTCCGCACTCCGCACTCCGCACTCCGCACTCCGCACTCCGCACTCCGCACTCCGCACTCCGCACTCCGCACTCCGCACTCCGCACTCCGCACTCCGCACTCCGCACTCCGCACTCCGCACTCCGCACTCCGCACTCCGCACTCCGCACTCCGCACTCCGCACTCCGCACTCCGCACTCCGCACTCCGCACTCCGCGTTTTCGGAACAGCCCACTTCGGAGACAACTTGGCGACCTCGGAACGAAAATTAATTAACAACTGCAGCCAGTGTTCACAAACAAAAAGATCGCTGATTATCTGAGAGCGACGGAAGAAAAGCCTCCCCTGATAAACCAGCAAAGTGTAGTATACGAATTCACATGTGATTTGTGCGATGCAAATTATATTAGGTACACTTGCCGCCACCTCCATCAACGCGTAGAAGAACATAAAAATTCCGTGATCGGAAAACATTTCAGGGTCGAGCGTACCTTAACACCTGACAACATAATTAACAACTTTAACGTCCTCAAGAAATGCCGAGGCAAACTCGAATGTTTAATTTTTGAAATGCTGTTGATTAAGAACAAAAGCAAGCGGATTCCATTCGCGCGAAACTTTTTACATGAACACCTGGTAACGTTTGCTAATTTCATTTTCCCACATCCTAAGTGCTATAGATATGCCTGGCCGTTATTTTTAATTTATTCATTCGACAATGCTGACATGAAGGTCGTCGAAACGTCGTGCAACTTAACTTACTTTAATTTTCCGCTTAAATGTTTTTCGAAATCGTTTTTTATAACAAACTTACAATAGATATTCAATTTTATTAAATCCATTTTGAAATCACTGGTTATCCTTGCAATCTGATTGGCTCTCAGTGGTGCGATTTACTCACGAATCGCACTATTGTTTGCTCTAAATCGCATCTTTTTCTCTGCCAATGAGAATGGGACAGTAAAACAAAATAACCAATCAGATTTCAAGATTAGTTTAAAGTAATCAATAAAAAATTGCCAAAACTTTGTAGTTATTGTAGTTTTTTCCCACAAAAAATGACGAATTTAATTAATCACAGTTTCTAAATGACGATTATGAGCTCTTTCAGGCTGAAGACCTACTTTAATAGAAGTTTCAAACTTTCAGTGTCCATTTTGACGAATATTTTGGCGATTTTTCTTCAGCATCTGCTCAAAATCCGTGTGATACCGAGTCCAGTAAAACATAAACAAACGAAAACCACACAACAACAAATTCAGAACCATCTCAAGAAGGAACATGTTTCCAGGTTTCCGGTAGTTTCAAACGCAGCAACAAAAGAGCTCAACTCTGTCGCTGTGAATAAACATAGTCAAAATACGCCACACTGCGCAAAATAGTGAATGAACAAACGTTTTACGAAGCCGGTGCCAGTCCCGCCATTTTGGAAACATCATAAAACAAATGGCGCCACAAGAATTTGACAAGGTCCTGAGTATTGAGTCCTACGCCGAGGTCACAAAAAGAAACGGAGATGATAACGAGCTGGACTCCCTGAAAATCATGCCATTGAACGGTATTTAAAAGAAAAAAAAACGTACTATCCACTGGGCATCGTGCACTCGAGGGAGTTTCACAACTCAAAAGAAATCGATCGCAGAATTACACAGGATAGGCACCTTCAAATTCCTTCTCCAAAGACAATGAAAAGTCTCAGTCTCAACCATAGAAGAAAGGAAGGCCTTCCATAATTGATTCAGGCGACGAGAATTGAACTTTTATATCTGAAGTAGACTATTTTCGTTCTGACTTCAGAACTGCTTGTTTCTTTGTCACGCTCGAATGAGTTTTCGTCACGTGCACATGACATCGTTTTGCATACTAAATGAGACGTAAGAGCGTTTCCGGTTCCGCTTTTTTTTAACAAACCAGCTACTGGCACAATACACCAAAAATCTAAAATTTAAGGCGATAAAATCGTGCGATTTCAAAATGGATCTAATAAAGTGGCAATTGAACTGACTGGAGTGCAATTTTGGTCTGAAATCATACTTGTGATTTCAAATCCAACTCGCGCGCAGACCAAATTGCACTCCACTCAGTTCAATTACCGTTATAAATCAAAGTCGGGTGCTGAGTGGCCAAAATAACTATGAGGCGTAAGAAAGGCGGGACACTCTGTGAACCCCACACCTTTTGTTAACACAACACTAATTTTAAGTTGGAGGCTATGACGGTTCATTTTCTTTTCTTTTTTTTTTGGGGGGGGGGGGGGGCGGGCTGCAAGACTCCTCAACTACTAAAACTTCTTTGTCAACCTTGAACATTGTTAAAACGAGACCGTCAAGTCATTGTGGAAGGTGATTAGTCTCTATAACCTCACATAACCAAGTTAGGCAGGGGGATTGTGGATGAAGCAAAAGCGCGCACGAGAACAATCACCTTCCTTTTTACTTCCGACAATAGCCCGTTCCTGATCACAGCTTAAGAAACTGAAGCAAAAAGTGCGCATGATCGAACTCAGACAATATTAAAACTGGGTACAGGTCTTAGTTAATTACTTTTAATTCCTCGTTATGAGACTGTGTGTTCTTGAAGATGTATTTGTAGTAAAAGCAGTAGTAGAGACTTTATTTAACGAGGGTGACACTTAATAAAAGCTAACAAACACGTGGCCCTCTGAAATTACAATAATAAGATCCACTAAATATTTAGAAATCTACAATCATTACTCCTAAAATTAGGAAATGGCAGTTACCAAATCCTCGACCGCTTTGGCACAATTTCGTTTTCGTTTGAATGGTGTGGAGTTTGCAGGGTGCCAGTGTATAAACTATATTTTCTAACTAAAATTTTTGATATTATGACTAGCTGCTCTTCGGAATATTTCATATTTTAATTCTGAATTTATCTTAGCGAATACAGTAATTGCAAGTAGTAATGTTATTGTAAATAGTCGTGCGTTTTTGTCATGAGCCCCTGGCTCGGGAGATTGGGCAACCACTCCCTACGTTTACGACTTAAAATGAAATTACCTTACCTTACCTTACAGTTAAAATATGAATTATAAAAACTAAATTGTAAAGTTTTAAGGGAAAAAAGCCGTTTTAAATTAAGAAATTAGAGATACACTGTTTTTTATTTAAAATAGATTTCCAAAGGCCGGTTCGAAAGCTATTTACAGATGGCTTCTTTGTCAGTGTAAGTGGAATGACAAGTCTGACAAGTTTGGACCGCAAAAGTTCTTCCTCCCTGGGTTTTTCTTTTAAATACCCGACAAAGTAATTTTTAGTTAGAAAACCTGTTTCTTGCCAATTTAAACTGCTATTTAATCTCGGGAGTTCATTCGCATATGAGGACAAGCTTCCGAGAACCCTTTTATAGGCAGCTCTCAATCTGTTTACTTTGGCATCTTCGCAAAATGGGAGCCACTTAAGTCGGTTAAACAGTGGAACAGAAGAGGCCCTTGTGTCAGCGTTAAGAATGATAAGTGCGGCTATCTTTTGTATCTATAGAGATTGACCTTGTCACACGTAGTCCAAATGACATTTACGTAATCAAATTGAGGCTTTATCATACTATAATACATCATTGGCAGTATACTCCTGATCTTCCCTAGTACCCCAATACGTTGGGACAGATTTTTAGAGCCTGTCATTCCATTACTGAAATAGCATTTCATCTAAATGGCTAAGAATAGTTCTTTCCTCTTGGGAAATATGCTTAAAATTAATTATGTGGGTCCTGACAGAGTACCTATGATTTTAACTGATCTAGCGTGACGATTAATCAGGGCGAGTTCCTGAAGAGGTTGATACTGAAATATTACAATGTACTATTAACGTTTCAAAATTGCTAATAACATAATTATAAAATGATCACTTGCTATAATAGTAACAATTGTGGCTAAAAATAAAACTGTTAAGTTAGTGTCCTGCACACTGATTGAGTAAAATGTGATTTTGTAAACACGAAGAAACTTTGAGAACAAAACGTGTAGTTTGGGTACAACAGAGTGAGACGTTTTAAAGTTATTAACTGCAATTTGAAATAAGAAATCTAAACATTTGTAATGCGATCTGTAAAGGTAAACTGCCCTATTCAAGATTTGACATGCGCGGAATTTTGCTTGCAGTGCTGATCTTATATCAACCTTCACTATTCGAAAAAGAATAAATTATCATGATTTGAGTTTCCAAAAAATGTTGTGATGGTGATGATCAACATAATTCTTGATTCTATAGCCACCAGATATTTTAGTCTCGAAGAATGTTCTTTGAAATATTTGGAAGCCAGCCACCAGAATCTTTCATATAAGTCCGCCGACTCTGTTGTCGGAGTCGTGACGTTTTCCATGATTATCTAAAATGTGTATTTCAATGAAAACATGCGCGAGACTTGAAATGTTTTCGTTGAAATTTGTACGGTATTCAGTGGCCGCCCTTGCTTGATATCATGTTATGACTCAGGAAACAAGAATGGCTTGAATGGGCAATACAGTAGCATATATCATGGAGTAATTTATTGGTGGAATCCGGGAAACACATGCCTCTCGAAGTAGGTAGAATGTTTCGCTTTAAGTAGCGTTAGTCAACTTGTCTTTTTTTCGACTGTTTATTTTACGTTTCATTTCTTTAAGCCGGTAAAAAGCATTATTTTTAAAATCAAAATCATCCAGTTACTGATTTATCCTCTTTATTCCCGTGCTGAGCGTTTTTAGAGATAGAAATCTCGGCGGCGATCGAACTTATATCTGCTCTGCATGCAGGTTACATTTCGTAGAAAAGCAAATTAATCAAAAGAGCTTTGTTGCAATTGTACATTGCTTACTTTCGTCTCTCTTATCAAAGACGTTGTTAATTGCTTTCCGCAATTATGTGCTTTTTTTGTATGGCCCACTGCCGAGAGACTCGCACAATGTCTCCTTTTTTCATTAACGCGCATGCCCATTTTTGTCAAAAAGTTTACATTTTTTTTATGAGAATACATTTTTAAAAAAGAATATCGAGGTTGATATTTGCGAAATTTTAAGAATAAAGTGAGGCTGAGATTTCTTAAAGAATATAGTTTCATGTGTTGAAAATTTGAAAATATAATACAATTATATTTTTTTAACAAAAACCCAACTTTTTGAGCAACGCTGACAAATCTCAAAGTGAAAAATCAAAGTTTATATTGCCGAGAAAATGAAAGGAATGTTCCTGTTTTCTTTCTTATTTTCAGTTGGAAGTTCTCCTTGTTAATAGCCTTGGAGAAACAGAAAAAAAGTGTAAACATAAAGCATAATATTGACAGAACATGAAAACATGGGCGGATTACTTATACATATATAACGCGACTAGCAATTTAATCAAAACTTGATAAGAACCTTCACATTAATTTTTCTATTAATTCAGATTATTCTTTTTATTATTTGCGTATTATATTGTGTACGTTTGCAATATTAATTTTTTGTCGTATTTTTCCATTTTACAGTGACTATTCTGGCCCAAGAGTTAACAGAGACTGCTATTTCGCGTATATTTCGTTTAAGACGAAATCCGATAGAAAATCGAGGAATTTCAGTTTTTAGTGGACAAAAATCTGGTACCAGAATAATTTTAAGTATTTTACAGTCCTTTTTACATTTTCAAAAAGCTAAAGATATGAATAGTTACCTGAAATAACACCGAAAACAATTTCCCATGGGAAAGAGAAAATAAATTTCAAAGTTCAGAGAAATTGTGCAAACGCAGGTAAAATTTCATCCTCCGTTTCATTTCACCAGTACTTTCAAGTGTTTCGTACAAAGTTCAACATTTGTTTTTGACATTTGGTGTTGTTAGAAATTATATTTTTTGAGAAGGTGAAAACAGTCGTACAGAAGTTTGCAATACGATGTAAATAATCTTGGTACTAGGTTTTTGTCCACTTGTTACTCGAACTTCTGGTAAATTCCGCTTAGTACTTGGTTAGACAAAGAGTAAGAAATTTAATATTTCACATCCTGCAGCTCTCAAGGAGCTCGCAAAACATCGAATCACAAAGGGTTTAACACTTTTGATGCTTCATATCAAGCTAGCTAGTCAGTTAAGGTTACTTCCCACCTTCGCGGGTGCCCTTCTGGAAAAAAAATTGTACGCGCGCCAGTTTCAATAAAACCGCAACAAACTATACATCATAAGAAAGCTTAATAAATGTACTTTACGAAAAAAAATACAATTTTAGCATGTCTTCTTTTAGGAAGTGTCAGGAGGCGGTAAGGCGTGAAACGACCGAGGCTTCTTCTATTGAATTTATCGGGTATCGGATTCCGCAGTACGGGCAAACTGGCTGCACAGTCTTATTCACAAGCCATCAATCAACAAAAGTGTGTCGGACTTTTTCGATATTCTGATTTGTTGTCTAGATATTCACTTCTAAAGTTGGAGTAGCTAAAAATATGCGAGACGTGTTGCGTAAATGGACGCCACGGGAAAAATGTGTTAAATATCAAAATTTCCCGACACACTTTGGTTTGTGATTATCTCTGGAATGTTCTGGCGAAATTTCACGAAAATCCGTCAAATCTGCATACCCTATAAATACGCTCAAAGTGGATATATTCCTCCAAAAATCAAATGCGAGATTTTAGCTTGTAAAGGTTCGTAAACAACTTGCACCACGCCCGGAGATTATAACGCCTAATGAAACCGCAAACCAATGGAGCAACAGGACCTCCTAGTGTCTCTGACAATAGATCAAGATTTCCCAGGAAAAGCATCGCATTGCAACATGTTTTTTTTTATCTCGCTCAGTGGAGTTTAATTTAGGACGGCGACGTAATATAATGGGCAAAGACGCCAAAGGCAAAGGCAAAACCCGCGCCAAAAATGTTTAAGGCGGAAAATGTGCCGCTGAAAAACAAGACGTTAAGGAATCGACGGACAGCTTAAGAAATACCCTTATTGCTGAAATGAGTTCCCTTGGGTGGGTTTCATTTTCCTCATCACTTCCGCCAGATTCCGACGAAGAATCTTGTTTGCAGCCTGCAATGACGTTGACTTTGATTTTTAAGCTACTTGTTCCAAGGATATTCGAACGCTCCGGGTCTTCAGCAGATGTCGAGATTG
The DNA here is from genome assembly GCF_042242905.1 of Orbicella faveolata. Classification (NCBI taxonomy): domain Eukaryota; kingdom Metazoa; phylum Cnidaria; class Anthozoa; order Scleractinia; family Merulinidae; genus Orbicella; species Orbicella faveolata. Next base: position 21,846,101 of record NW_028301552.1, read on the forward strand.
TCGAAGGCGCTTGGCCAAACCAAGAGCCTTTGTCGCTTTCGGCAAGGTTTTCTTTTCTTTCCTTGACAATATGGAGTTTTTTATTTCTTCTTTGGGCCGTTTTTTTTCGTTTTCTTTACCCAAGGACTTTTTTCTGCTTTTGATTTTTCCATAGGAGTTAGCGTTAAGAGTTTCCACGCGGGAATTTTTGTCAAGTGCGTGGTGTAAATAAAAATATGCAAATTACATGAAATACGAGCAATGAGCGTTTGCCGCGAAAATTTCCCCAGGGTTCTCGCCCGTTGACAAGATTGTGACACCTTCCTAGTTTATTAACTTTATTTGAAAATACGTTTTTTCTGAATAACTCGGCCGCTTTTTGAGATTTTTAATGTTTTTCTTTTGGAAACACTAGATAAAATGACGAACTTAAATTTTGTCAAATAAAAGAAAAAACGACTTTTTTGGCCTCTGAAGGTGGGAAGTAACCTTAAGGAAGATAGATATATGTTCATATTTTGTTTCCTCTAGTCTCTCCCTTGCGTTCCCGACATGGTATTCAACTTTACGCAAGTGAGTATTTTGTATATGCTTAATTATGAAGGACATAATTGAACTGTAATTATGTTGAAACGGCAAGAGCCTTCCGCCAACTCAATATATTAAGTAGATGACAAACTAGAAACCATTAATTTGAAAAGAATCTCAATGCATCGAATATCACAAGCAAGTGATTATTTGCTTTGTCAAATCAAAGCTGTTATGTTATTCACTGAAAAGAAAATCGTCCAAACATACTGATAATTTAATTCTAGAAGAAAGGTCTGCGCCGAAAATAATTACTTAGACAATGGGAGGTTGAGGTCAAGCAATGGCTTACGGTGCTATTTGTGTTTATGTTAATCAGCGTGTGGAGCGACACCCTTTCTGGCAAATTTCTCATCGCCCAGTAATTGAGCATTCGTGGCTGGTGATAATGATTCCAGCTTGGCGCCTGGATATGTCGTTGTCGCTTAATCGCCTTCCCTAGCAAACTGAGTGATATACTGTTTGAGCTTTTCTACGTAAACTGGAAAGAATTGTTGTCCAAGATAGACTACAACATTAAAAATAATTCCTTGTTGATATTAATATAGATCATTGCTATGTACATTTTTCTTTCACTTATGGACACCTAAGAAAATAAAGTCGCTTAAAAACAAAGATTCGACAGTCCAGGTGTTATTTTGCCTAATGGAGGACTTGATTTTAAGAACTATTAGAAAATAAAGGAAAAAATACATTATTCCTGAAACAATCAATCGTCATTTTTTTCCAAATATGACAATTTGTAATTTCCATGGACATAATTGCATAACATGCTTTATTTCAATTTTATTCAAACTTCGCCAGCGAAAGACAGCAATTCCCTTGCGTGGATTTACTGATTTGTTTATTTGACAAATTTGACCGCAGACGTTTAAGGTAAAACACTATCTGCTAGACATCAAGAGTATTAAATTACCGGCCATATAATAAAATACTTGAGCACAAGACGACTTTAATCTTGAAGCTTTCAAAAATTTACCATTTATATTGCGTGCTAACAAAGACAAAGCATCTAGCTATATAGACCTGACAGTCATCACATCAGTGTAAAACAATATTAGAGACAACACGGTACTTCTTGGAAACCTTAAATACGATCTTTAACTACAGTCAATAAACGCAACTTATCATGTGTGAAGGGAAGCGGAGCATGAGGTAGGCATATATATATATTTATATATATATTCATTTTTCTATCAGGACTCCGGCAAGTTCAATCAAAGCTGCCCTGATGGAGATGATACAAGATGAATGAAGGCTCTCATATAAACACTATAAGCGTTTGCGCTTCTTTGGGTCCAATGTTTCATCATATAGCTTTGTTAAGCGTGGTATTCTATTTAACTCCATTAAAATGAGTGTGTGCATATCATGTCTCACTTGTAGGGGACAGAATGCTACTTGTACCCGCGGGATTTCTCTGTGCGTGTCTGTGTTGGGTAGAGGCTGCTAAACGAACTGTATGTCAAGTACATGATGGAGGCGCATGACGTGCTGTAATCGGTTTGCAATGGCAGCTGAGTTTGTTAAGTAAACAGAAGAGGATTGCGTTGGGAAGGGAGATGGCAATAGAGGGGGATTAATTATCGCATGTCGCCTAACAACCGATTTCCACTTCGGGCAAGCCTCCGATGGAGATTTAGTATTCGTTCCTTTTGAAGCCGACGATGCACTGATCTGCACAATTTAATGGGTTCCAGCAATTTATAATGTGAGAATTCGTGCACGCATATCTGTCTGAAAAAACAGATTTTAATTGATTTTTTGATTGTTTATGTATAAAATGAAAGCATAAAACGCAAAACAAGAGGAAAGCATCACACCCTTGGCGTTCTCAAACAAGTGTATTTTCAAAAAACATTACGAATATTATTTTTATGACTTAATATAAATACAAGGCGCTGTAAGCGAAAGGACGAATGCGAAGTTAGACGTTTTACATCGCTTTTGTTCTACATTGTCAGAGGGCTAAGTTTGTTGCGAACTTGAATTTCAAGGTCGAGACAAGTTAATAGCATAAGGAGCTGAAACCGTTTCGACTCGACAGGGCATCGAGAATAAAGCAGGTGGTGAAGGGCAGTTTTATCCCGTTGGGAGCGCTGTGCGTTCATTTCTAAGCCTAAATATATACCACAAAATGAAACATATTCGCAAGCAAACCGCGGCGGAACTATCCGCTAACAAACCAGAGACGTAATATAGAGATTATCCCATCCTAGCTTACCGCCGAGGGAAGTACTGCTAGAATAGTAATCAGATTTGGTGATAACCCTAATGGCGCGATTTTGTAGTTTTTGTAATTTGTTGGCTAGCTCGTTGTTGAGATCGTCCCACACAGGACAGCAATAATCGAAATATGGTTCGATAATAGCTTTATATAGTAATATAGCTGCATCTTCGCAAATGAACGGCCTCAACCTCTTAAGTGCACCTGTACCAGAGGAGATAACCCTGGCAGTCTTATTAACATGTTTGGACCACGACAGATTTTGAATTTGTTTTTAAAAGAAATAATGTTTAAAACTTTGAGTGATCAGTCTCCGAAGTACCTGAAAGGCCTATTTAAACCCTTCAGGACGGACTATGGACTCAGAAATATTGAAAACAAATTGGCTTTGCCTAAGCCCCGTACCGATTTTTTGAAACGTAGTTTCTGCTACAGTCGCGGGCGCATTTGTGGAATAGCCTTCCATCTGAAGTCAGAGCCATTAGGTATTATTAACTTTAGAAATGAGATAAATTGCCAACTGTTCTCCTCGTGCTCCCACACGGCAAGCATGTAAATCAGATTTTTTTAAATCTCAATCTTATAACTGATGCTTTTACCGTGTCGAAATAAAGTGTATGCATGTATGTACGTACCTGACTTTTTTAATTCTTTTTTTTTCTTGAGGAAAAGTTTAATCATCGCTGAACGCAGCCCGCTTGGGCACTGACGTTTTACCTAGAGTTAACAAAAAGTTTAGGCAAGGCACAGCGCTGAGAGAATAACACTTGGGTTGCGCATAGAAAAGGCGCATTGGTTAGACAGAACGATTAGTCCTTTATAATGTTAGCGCTGCCTTTATTAGCTTTGAGGCATGTCATCGTACATTCAAGGCCACTAAAATTTCCAGGTTAGACTTAAGAGTGAAGGATTAATGACTCGACCAAGAGCAACGACAAAAGCAAAACCATCAAACTAACCAAACAACACAAAGAGACCAAATTAGTTCCTTCCCTACGTTTTCCGAAACTCTGGTTTGTGGTTGTTACTGCCCATTTCTAGTAACCGTAGAGTCTCTAGCTTTCCACACAATAGATCCTCGCTATTTCACACTGGGTTATCTCAAACTCAAATTGTGTTTACTTCTCCGTCACTTAAATATATTTTTCACTCATTTATTATCGGGTATCTCGAACTCCCGATTTCTCTGACTTTTTTCGTCTCCCCCTGAGGATTCCAGATAGTGGTCTTCAACTGTATATATGTGATAAATGATCAAAGCTCTCTTCAATTCTTCACAGGAGTTATATTGAGAATGTTAAAAAAATGTACAGATCGATAAAGCAATGCGATTTAAATACAAGAATGATTTGGTTTTTTGTCGCATTTGGTTCAACAAATGATTTGAATTAACACTCGTTCTTTTGATCTGAGAGAAATTAAGATGGAAATGTTCTTAAATCTTTCCCTGTCTTGGAATCTCCACTCTCCTTCCTGTTTGTACTGCATGCTTGTTTTGAAAAAAAAGTTGGTACATCAAGACTATCCTCCTCCCCGTCAAATGAGTAAAAGCACACGGTAGTGAGGACGCCCACAACACAAAAGCAAAAGGACACGATAGTGAGGACACCCAAAGCACGAGCAAAAGCAGAACAAACGTTTCTGTTCTTCTTGTGATCATGCACATGTCAAGTGAGAACGCCCTGCTGTAAACATAGCATAAGCGAAAGTCCGCAATCTCGTGTTAAGTACTGTTCCAGGAGGTATAGAACCGAAAATAAAGCAATTGCCCATTCTGCGCTTGCCTACGTGCTAATGCCATGGGTTTCCCCACTACCGTTATGCCTCGTTTGTGTTTGTGCTGATGTCGTAATTGAAAACCAGGTTTTACGAACGAGCCTTTCTAAGAATTCGGAGTCCGAGTCGTATATATTTTTAAAAGTTGGCGTTAATTTGCTGAAGTCACAGTTAGCATAATTTAGCGTACTACATGGATATTAAATCCGATCGTAAAGTGCAAGTAAAGTGAAGAAAACTGTTAAAAATTTTACTTGTTGTCATGTGTTGTCTTTTTCTGTGTTACTATCGTTTCTGGTAGGCTCCCGAGCCCGTTTTGAGCGGGTTTCTTGCCCACGGTCGAATGAACCCGCCACTTTAACGTTCCTTTAAAAATAACCCAATGAGTCTTGTTTTAACAAAGAAAATCGTGTTATTGTTTGTTTGCTTTGAATCTATAATATCATAAAGCACAGAAGGAATTCATAGCCATGTATGCCAGCCAGTAACCTGGCGGCCGAAGCACCAGACTCTTGTTTACGTAAAGGAGTGTCGCCGAACTTTAAAATCCTGACCTTGATTAGGAAAACGATGAAGCAAAATACCTAGCACGTGTAGGAAAACACCCTCCTTGTCGAGGGGGGTGGAGGTGGGCAATTTCCTGAGGAACGAAAGTTTTTATTTCACCTCTGGTTGAGCATGATTTGTTTTGGTGGGCAATATAGCTAGTGCAAGAATTTTTTTCAGTAAAGCACGGGACCTATATAGTAGAAAGCACTTCCTTGATTTTTTTTCCCATGGCTTTCCCTCGAGCTCAGTTTTTGCAGTGCAGGATTTTTTGGTAGAAATTGACCACCTCCCCTTTAGAGTGAAATTAGACTGAGGAGACTAACAAGCATTTTCTTGTCCTGAAAATTATGTGATGTTTATTGAAGAAAAAATGTTTACCGGGAACTTTCTGAGGAATGCAGAAATTTCTGCTGGGAAAAACATAAGATATAAATGATACCTGCAACTAGAAAACACTTTAAACAATGTTTATTTGTTAATTAGCTTGGACCATGATGGTCCCCTGAGATGAATTCTGACAAATTGGCTCGTTGTGTGCCCTTATAGAAGCATACAACAATTTACGAATACCTTATTAAGGTACATAATTTGGTGAGATTAGGGAGTTTAAGCAAATCACTACGGCTGGTGCTACTACGGCTGCCGTGGCTTAAAAGGTCTGGGGAGAGCACGTCTCGGTTTAGCGAGTAAAGCGAAATACAAAGATGAAAGAAACATAGGCTAAGGAGTTTAAAATCTCTTTTATTTAGTTTCTCACAGCCAAATGGCTTCGCTCAAAGGACGATGGCCGTTATTCGCCTTCCTAGGACGAACAGATTATTTCTGAGCGAAAGCGAATGCCAGACACTTTGTTCCATAACAATTTGATGGATGAAATATATGAATTTCTGAGACAAATATCTCAAAGAATATCGAGTGAAGAACACAAATATATCAATACTCAAAGAAGCAAAATAGCGTCGTTAGTTATCCAGATATAAAACATCTTCGCTAAGCCCTCAAAGCAAACTTAACCGAAGAAACACAACCTCGTGCTCAACACGAATATTTCACTTGACTCATGCGATCACTTCGCCATTCCAACACCTTTAACAAAACTTATCGTAAATTCAGGATACGGATTTACAAGCTTATGAGAGGTGACCTTGACACAATCTTTGACTTAATTTGACTTTAAAGGATATAGTATCCAATGAAATTCTTAAAATGCCGAGATGTCCGTCGAAAAGGGCCAGAGAAGCGAAATAAACCCGACGTAGTAACCACTACGACAAAGCATCCCGGCTCACGTAGTCAGATTTCACGCTACGGCTGGATGCAACCGACGTACATGCGCAGTGTCTCATTTTGGGGGAAATTTACTTCCGGCAGCCTTATCAGCGCCCGCCGTGGCGATTTGCTCAAAGTCCCTATTGTATATACTAATACAGTGTGATATAATGGTGTTATCAGCACTCCACGCTACTTGAGCAAACCCCACTAACTCCTGTCTTCGGTTTGTAAGCGTAAATTGTAAAGCTCTAAAACCTGAGCAAGTAGAGATACTTCTGTTTCCCGTTTTTCTTTGTATCGAGGGGTACCAGTATCAACTACGTGTCTTTCCTTTGGTATAATAAAAGAGCAAAGACGAACAATTTCGGAGGACTCAGCCTTTATTTGTTCTTATGCTTAAATTACAGTCTCGTTAATTTTGTATTTCAATTATTGTTAAAAGTTGCTAGCAATTCCTGACTTCAGAATTTCGCATTTAACATAATTACTTGAGCGTTTACTTAATTTCTATGTAATCATTTAATTATTAATCTAAGGCTGTCATCATTAGCACCATCAGCAGGGCCCAGCTGTTGTGTACTGAAATAGAAAAGAAAAACTTGTGATTTTTTCAATCAGTTGTAAATTTTGCGTCCGTTTGTCAGAGAGAAGTGAGGTTATGGTACAGTAGCGGCTCTTTGATTACACGTTAATATTTTTTATGTTTTAAAAGATATCTTCCATGTTTTACGTCCATATAGTCAAATACACCCTTATCTACTTCCAGCAACACTAGTAAAACTACAGGTGCCAGAAGGACATAAATTATTACTTATTATATTTCAATGCCAGAAAGTGAAAAAATACACCAGGAATATTTAGCTAATTGGTACAGTTCTGTACGTATCTGCAGCCATATCTACGATAACCATTCCCTTACGGTCAACATGAAAAGAACACTTTTAATGATGTTAGGAACAGTTTAATTAAGGGTCAGGGTTACAATAAAATTCATACGTACTTAATCATAGCAACAGCACATATTTGGAGGTTCTGTACACTCCTCTATATCGTAACCACACAATGTAGTCCCTGCGGGGCAGTGACTAAACACACAGAAACCGTTCATACTGTTACAGCTCACTAAACAAAAAAGGAACGGATCGTTTAGGTGTTTACAAGAAAAACTCTTCAGTTCCCAAACTCAACTTCAGACGTATTGTACAGCTCAGTTAAAGAGAATACAAACAACAAACGCTGTTGTCATCTATACAAGGGAACACTCACATGAACGTTTAGCGCCAACATGCAAGGGATTCTCCGGTTTGTTTCCAAGGCGTGCTCCATGCACGGCAAGAGTCCCCAAAATGATAAGCAAAAGGCTCAAGCGAAACTTAGCTTCCATAACGTTTCTGCGACAAAAACAAAAAGAGAGTCGGTGAGCTTAGAAAATCAAAACGTCACTGAGCTCTGTTGAGGATCGGGCGTAATTCGATCACGCGAAAACAAAGAGCACTTGAAAAGGCTGCAATATTCTACTGATAAACTATATGTTTTTGGTTTTCTGGTTCACACAGATCTGAAAGTTGCAAATATAATGTAAATAGATGTAAATTCTAACCCCTTCTTTGTTACGAAACTGTCCCTTTAAGAAAGGGTTTGCGGGACAGAAAAACTACCGGAATTAACAGAGAAGCTAAGAGTAAAAGGAGTCTTTTGATGATTTGATTCTGGTTGAGTTCTCTGTTAAAATGTTTCATGCGAACTTATTGTATTCTGCGAAACCGAAAGAAATGGTCCCAGAAAGAAACTACTAAAATTTCCTCCAGATTGCCTAGAGCTGGTAGCATGGAATTGAAGACAATTGTAAAATATAACTTAAAATCTAGCAACAAGAATACTTACTGCGCTACAATCCTCTCCTTCAGTTGAACGTCTTCGTTTAAAGTACTCTCCGAGAAAGTCCAGAACTTCTCAACAGCTTAGCTCCTTGTGGAGAACTGAATGCTGTCTGTTGCTTGCCTTGACGTAAGTAGGCTTAATAATAAAATGATTGAATACGAAACTGACAACTGTAAATTTGAAAAGTCATATTAGAGAAGCTCAAGTTGCAACTGCCAATACCTGCCGGGACTTGCAGAGACTGAAAACATCGCATGCCCAGCTACATTTGTCTGGAGTAGGCTTCTTAATATTTACTTAACAAAAAATTTTCATCGAGCGGGAAAAACTGGAAATTCCTCCTTGTGATGAAAACTTAAAGAAACGTAGGACCATCCAGAAAGAGTGTCAAGAGTAACAAGCAATCTTGGATTCCTGATCTCTTTATTTCAAGACTAATGCTGTGTGTGAAAATTACGATCAAAGAGTAGAGATGTAAACAAAACATGACAAAAGGGGAGGAAGAGGGGTCGGTTAGGCAAGTTTGTCATCTGTTACTAGGGAAACTTAATAGCTATTCAGCTCAGCTATGTTTTCTTTGAAAACTGAGCTGCAAATTGAAAGGACATGACCATTAAAAACAGCTTAAAACACTAAGAAAACTGATGTTTTCATATCATACTGACATCTCAGGCCAACATGTTATTACTAGGCACAAATTGGTATCGAAATATTGCGAAATTAGCGTTCACTCAAACGTCTATGAGTTAAAAGGTCGTTCAAATACGTACGTCCTAACTTAAGATAAAAAGAAGGTAATTAGAAAAACCTACTTACAAAATGAAATTAAAAAAAAAAAAAAAATTAAAATTAACACTAGGAATGCAATAATGGTTATTGTAGTCTTAGTTTGACACTCTCCCAATTTTCCTTATACGTCTCTTAAAATTTCCATCATGAAGAAACATTTCCATTTGTTCTCGCCCATCGATTTTTTCTCGTTAAGAAGCCTTCCTTACAGTTCAATACGTGCACGTTGGTCTTGGCAATTGTAACCCGAGTTTGAATAATACTTTCTGTCAACGATGATATGTCAGTTCAATAAATACAAAATTAGCCCTTCTCTTTGTACACATAAAGCCTCAGATCAATTTCATGTCTATTTAAATTTTTTAACAAGAAATTAAAAGCTAAAATGTTTTTTTAAAAGCATCCTAAAACTCTATGAAAAACTCTAAAAACCGATGACGTTTCGGCGCTCCTTTACGCTATTGCCAAGTCAAGAAAATACAAGAAAGTCAAGAAAATACAATTTAAAACATGAATATATAATTATAGTTCTTACAAATATTTTATTTGTATTTTCTTTTGTTCTTTCTTTTTCAAAGTTATACCCATTACACTCACATTTCATTAACTTTTGCAAATAAAACTAATTTTAAAATTCCTTCGAAGACCACTGGTTGCTATTCCCAAAATGGTTTTCAACCAAGGTATTGCAAACGTTCTTATTTTCGAATCCAATTTCTTTTAAAAACGTTTCCGATTTATTTTAAAGAACCAAGTCGTTTGTTAGTAGGAAAGTGGTTATTTCAGCCTGGTAACCCGAAGTGATACATGTACGTGATAAGTAATAGTTAAAAACGATAGCCTTTTAAAGATCTACGTATATATTCATGTTAGTTCTTTTATAATAGTAATTTTCATTTAAGTAATTTTAAGGCTAATGTTGGTACTGGAGGCCAGGAAACTTACGATCCACGAACACGATTGTTAACAAAAGACGACAAAAGGCTATGAAGTAGGGCGAACAGGCAAGTTTGTCAAGTATTGTTGTTCTTCAATTGAGCTCCAGGACGACGAAACGTGACCATGCAATTGAAACACCTTAAGAGCAAATGTCACGAAAAATCGAGTAAAATTCAAATTTAGTGGCAGAAGTCAAAAAATCGATTTTTCTCTATTTCCGTCCACGTATAGCCCTTAGGTAGATATGAAATGTGATATAGTTTTTTCGCTTGAAACGCTTAAAATTCGAGAAAATCAAGAAAAACGAATTTCGCCCCGACTGTGGCCAAACTTAATTTGCGTTAGCGTGTCAAAAAGAACCAAAACTCCCAGATAATTATTCTTGAAAGACAAGGTATTCAGCTATCAAAATTAGGCTATAACTGGTCTTGAGCCCCCGTCAAGGAAAAATCCTCAAATGTTGAAAAATTGCTCTTGTTTACTCAGCTGATATTCCCAGTTTATGAAAAAAATTCGGATATTCTTTTCGACATTTGCCATAACTCCAAACTTCGCCAGCGTAATCCTTTTATGTTGTTCTAAAACATGTATCAAAATCAGCTTGGGTTCTTCTTCGAGTGGTTTTTTTTAGGGGCCGCTGAATAAGCTACATTTTAATGAAAACATCAGCAGAACTAAACAATAGACTGCTGCGCGTTGTTTGAGGACAAACAGGTATGAGTTTTTAACGACCTTGTATTATTAGTCATTTGTACTGATTAGCAAATTGCTTGCTTTCACTTATACCATACTGGGAAAACAATTCAATCTTAACACCTAAGTATATGGAAAAGAAGTGACTTAGAAAAACATCAGTGACAATAAAAAATTGCTACAGAACATTTCTTAAAAGCATTCTAAGATTTAAAAAGCTAAAAAGCTGAATTAAAATCGACGAAATCGTAAACACTCTTTTTCCTTGGCCATCGTAGCTTTAGAAGAAACAAAACACAAACCGCGGTGATAAACATGGAACCAAAACGCATGTTAAGCAAAGTTAATTTCCTTGACGTTTCGTATGTACAACATACATCTTCAGAAGTGACCGTTAACTAGATTACAATCGAAATTTAAACGCGAAGAAAAAAGAAAAAAAATGGTATCTAATAATATGTAACAAGACTAATAGTTAATAACAAACAGATGAGTTTTGTTTCTTTTAAAATCGACGACGTTTCGACGTTACTGTAATATTCTAGAGCCAATAAACCAGCCAAAACTCGAGAACGCAACTCTATTTTAATTCAAGCGACTGACAACGTGTTTCATCCGACCGAACGATTGGAAAACTACTGGAGGAGCGGTTACACAGCTCACAACATTCTACACTCCCCCACTAAGCCATGAAAACTAGTACAATAAATCAACGACAAAACTTAGCTTGCAGTTCTTAAGTGTCTCTGTCCTAATAACCTAAAAAGTCACTTAATGACAAAATCAGCCAAGTATCGAGGGGCGTGTCTGTTCCTAGTAGGGTAACGCTTCTCTGGAATGCCTTGGGTAGTTGATTGCACAGGAACAGCTGGCTCCCCTGGGGTTTCTTCCCACTGCAATTCTGGCTGTTCAACTGCCGGCGATGCTGGAATTGGGTCTGCTGGACCCTCTTGATCAGCAATAGGCGCTTGGGGAATGCAGGATCGCTGTATAAGGTGGTCTTGGTGACGTCTCAAGAGTCGGCCATCTTCTAGCTGAACTGCGAAGGAAGTTGGACCCGTTGACTCTTTCAAGATTCCAGGTAACCACCTTGGTCCTCTTCGGAAGTTGCTTGCGTAAACTGCTTCCCCTTCCTGCATGGTGCGTTCCTAGCGTGCCAGTCATGTGCCTGTTTCTGAGAAGGTTGGCTTTGTCGCACTTTCCTTCCGATTTCCGGGTAGACTAGGTCTAGTCTTGATCTGGGTTTCCTTCCTAGAAGTAATTCTGCAGGGGACACTCCTGTTGAAGTCTGCGGGGTGATTCTGTAACGAGCTAGAAATTCTGAAACTCGTGCCTCCACACTTCCTCCACTCATCTTCTTCATTCCCTCCTTGAATGTTTGTACCGCTCTCTCAGCCAGTCCGTTAGACGCTGGGTGGTAGGGTGCTGTTCTGATGTGACGGATCCCGTTCTGTTTGAGGAAATCTCCAAACTCTTTGCTCGCGAAGTTGCTGCCATTGTCTGTGACGACAATTTCCGGTAGGCCATGTGTCGCGAGAGCGATTCTCAATTTCTCAATGGTAGCACTTGAAGTTGATGTATTCATTGGAAACGCCTCCATCCACTTAGAGTTGGCATCTATCACAATGAGAAACATTTTTCCAAGGAACGGACCCGCACAGTCTAGGTGGAGTCGAACCCAGGGTTTATGAGGCCATTCCCAGGGATGTAGAGGGGCTTCTGGCGGTGACTTCCTGTTTTCCTGGCAGGGACTGCACTGGTGAACCTTCTGCTCTAAGTCTGCATCCATTTTTGGCCACCACACATAACTTCTCGCCAACGCCTTCATACGGCAAATTCCAGGGTGTGTCTCGTGTAACTCTTCTACCACTCTTGCTCTTTCCTTAGGGGGGACCACTACTCGATTGCCCAACAGCAAACATCCATCTTGAACACTTTTAAATTCATCTTTCCTAGTGAAGTAGGGCTTCAATGCTTCATCTGAGTTGTGATTAGGCCAACCATGCTGAACGAACTTGATTACTTGTGACGGTATTGGATCACATCTGGTTCCGGTTCTGATCTCATTCACACTCACTGGTGTTGAATTGAGGAGTTCCATTGCAAACACAGTTTCTGCAGGCAAAGGTGTAGTTGAAGGACTAACCGGCAAGGGTAGTCGGCTGAGGGCATCAGCATTGGTATGTTCTTGGCCTGGTTTGTACTCAATGGATTAGTTGTATGCAGCTAGAGTCAAGGCCCAACGCTGAATTCTAGCTGCTGCCATAGGCGGTGTGGCCTTCTCATTGAACAATGATTCCAATGGTTTGTGATCAGTCACTAGACTAAAATGTCTGCCGTAAATGTACTGGTGAAATTTCTTCACACCAAATACCAGGGAAAGTGCTTCTCTCTCAAGACTGGAATAATTTCTTTCTCCATTGGACAGTGTCCTGGAAGCATATGCGATTGGATGTTCTGAGCCATCATCCATTCGATGTGAGAGAACAGCTCCCAAGCCATATTGTGATGCATCGCATGCCAAGGATAACTTGTTTTGACTATCATAATGGACAAGGAGTCTAGAGGACTTCAGGAAATCCTTAGACTTCTGGAAAGCCTGCATCTGCTCTTTACCCCAATGCCAGCGGGTCTCTTTACGTAGTAAATCATGCAATGGAGCCAACACGCTCGACAGGTTAGGCAGGAATTTCTGGTAGTAGTTAATCATGCCTAGGTACGATTTCAGTTCCTACACATTCTTGGGTGCTGGTGCATTGGTGATTGCTTCGACCTTGTCATCCAATAGTTGAATACCTTCTTTGCTGACCTTGTGACCCAGGTAAGTTACTTGAGGTTCCATGAACACACACTTGTTTTTCCGAAGTCGCAAGCCAGCACTTGGTAGTCGTTTCAAGACTTCTTCCAGGTTGTTTAAGTGATCTTCATCGCAGGCTCCGGACACTAGGATATCGTCCACCTGGACAACTACATAAGGAATGTTCTGCAGTAGATTCTCCATGTTCCGCTGAAATATTCTTGGTGCTGACGATATCCCGTAGGGTAGGCGGTTGTACTGGAACAACCCCTTGTGTGTGTTAATGGTGGTGTACTGTTTAGATTCAGCGTCCAGAAGAAGCTGCTGGTAGGCTTGGCTCATGTCCAACTTCGTGAATTTTTCACCTCCTCCTAGTGTCGCCAGGAGGTCTTCAACCTTCGGGATAGGATAACTGTCCAGTTTTGAAACTTGATTGACAGTTGTTTTGTAGTCTCCGCAGATGCGAATTGAGTCGTCTGGTTTCAGAATAGGTACAATGGGAGCAGCCCATTCCGAGAACTGAACCGGTTCAATCGTACCCTCATCTTGTAGCCTCTTGAGTTCAGCCTCAATCTTCCCTGTCATAGCATATGGCACTTGTCTCGCCTTCAAGAATTTTGGTAGTGTCTCTGATTCCACATGAATTTTTGCCTTTGGGCCCTTGAAGGTCCCAAGTCCTTCTCTAAACACTTCTGAGTACCGGTCAACCAATTTTTCAAGTGAAGACCCTTGGTTGATTTGACAACTTGCATTTTGAACAACTCCTTCCAGTTGAGTGTCAGAACTCTCAACCAGTCCCTTCCCAGTAAGTTAGGCCCAGATCCTTCCACCACGAGTGTTTGCAGTTCCACTTCTTGTTTCTCATACTTCACAATAACATTCAAAGTTCCTATGACCGGAGCTTCACTTTAGCAGTTTCCAATTGCTTTCGGTTCTTCACCAGATTCCCTGCAATAATTCTCTTGTAGGTTTCTTCGTTGATGATCGTAGCAGCGGCGCCAGTGTCCACTTCCATGCTCGTCTGAACTCCGTTTAGCTGCAGCTCGACTCGAAACGGTTCTCTCTCCGTGGCGTTTATGTGAAACATCGTGTATTTTTCGCACTCTTCCTCACCCGACTCGTCTGTTGCCTCCAGGTGATGTGTATTTCCAAATTTGCCGCTCTTTCGAAACTCCGGTTTACGCTTACCGAGACATTGGCTTGCCTTGTGACCCTTCTTACGGCATTTGTAGCACTCTTCGTCTTTATACCTGCACTTATCAGGATCGTGGAATTGTCCTCCACAATGATAACATTCTTTTGTCGGCCTTTTCGGATCCCTTGGTGGCTGTTTCGGTGGGTCTTGGGTCACGCGGTGAACTTGCGATTCTTCGGGTTTCTCACTCAGATTTCCAGCAATCAGATCACGTGTATTCCTGTCGGCAATTTCCATCGCGGTGGCTAATTCCATCGCCTTCTTGAGCTCTAGTTGACTTTCAGCAAGCAATCTCCGCTGTATCCGTTCGTCGTTCAATCCGCAAACCAGTCGATCACGCAGCATTTTCTCCAGTTGGTCGCCAAAGTCGCAGTGCTCCGATAAATTCCTCAGTTCGGCGACATACTGTTGTATTGTTTCTCCCTGCTGACGAAAGCGGCTGTTAAACTTGAAGCGATACACGATAGATGATGGTCTAGGATTCAAATGATTCTTTACCAAATTAACCAGCTCTACGAACGACTTGTCGGTAGGCTTCCTTGGATTAACCAAATTCCTGATGAGTTTGTAAGTTTTCCCTCCACACACACTGAGCAGAACCGCCCGTTTCTTGTTGTTGTCCGTAATCTCATTCGCCGCAAAATACCGCTCGAGCCGTTCGGTGTACTCAATCCAGCTGTCGTTCTCGTTGTATTCATCGATTTTCCCGATCAATGCCATGGTTTTGTCCGTACCTCGTCGCCAGTGTAATATTCTAGAGCCAATAAACCAGTCAAAACTCGAGAACGCAACTCTATTTTAATTCAAGCGACTGACAACGTGTTTCATCCGACCGAACGATTGGAAAACTACTGGAGGAGCGGTTACACAGCTCACAACATTCTACAGTTACCGTAACGTCATTATCAAGTCAAAAAATGTACAGAGAGAGAGAGTGTTGAGATATAAAAGCCGGTCGACTTCTTTCACCATTATATCTTCGTTTTGCAGCTCAGGATCCTTCTTTGATCATAAAATAATAAAAGAGGAGTTCATTCTTGGATTAAAAAGTACTCTCAGTCAAGGAATATATGAATCTTTCTACGTTTAATTCGATACCGACATTGTGTAGATTCCATTATCACGGGGCCGCAATTGTAGACAATCAAATTGATCATAAAATGCTTCGTTGAACACATACTGTTAAAAGAAGGAAACATAACTTTTATTTTTTAAAACTAGTTAAAACAAATTACAGGCTATGAATATTGTTGGTGTTATTCGCTTTAATGTACCCTTCATCTTTGGCACGCTGACTGTTCTCTTAGTTGTTAAAATAGCAGCATCGGCAAAGACTGTTGGCAAAATTATCTCCCACGAAGAGTAATCGTCGATTTATTTCCCAGATGTTAAGGAAAGATGCTGCTGAAAATCGTACTTAAAAATACGTGTACAACGCATTTCGTGTAGTTACATCTCAGGTTACCGTGATAATAATCTTGATTGACATTTGACAAACAAAACAACATTGTATCCAGCAGGGGAAAGTTTCGAAAGCGCTAAAGCCTTTTCTGTCGTTTCGTTATGGAAGCAAAGTGTTCTTTCAACGGTATTCTTGGGGATTCGTGTACGTACGAGAGGAGAGATCGAGAGAAGAACAAAGAAGTTATTCCCTTGTTACACTGCAATCGATATATAATACCTAATGTTTCAGTGGAGATTTGGGAACCCTTTTATTAGGCGATCCCTTAATTTTACACCTGAACTGCTACATAGGTTGCTGGCTATATTTGCTGCTCTAAAGGGTTTTTTTTTTCTTTTTGAAGAAAAAGTTTATGTGTACCTTGCAGTAGGGGTACAACCTTGAGTTACTAGTCAACTCTTTGAATGGTCATGGTGTACATACCATCCACCTTACAGTTTATATTAATTTTTTTGATTTTTGTACTACTTACCACTACTAATGTCTACACTCTTTGCCCACTTTCAGGTCTCTCTATGGATCTCTTGAATCCTAACCAATCATTACCTTCCCCATCCTTGAACAGTAAAAGAAAAGAACGAAACAAGGTTAGAAAGCAGAAATACAAACTCAAGAAAAAACAACAATAGGGCAAGAAAAAACCGAATAAAATTCCACTTAATTTCAAGCCCAAATGTATCAGAGCTTGGAAATGAAAGACACTTAAATCATCATTCCTTCCAACCAAACAAAAAAGATTACTTTTTAAAGTTAACAATTTAATTGCCTTAAAGGAACAGAATTCAGCATTAATTTATAAACTCCAATGTGATATCCATACCCAGTATTACAAAGACCGTAACTCTGTCATCTCCACCTTTACGAAATCATCATCATCATCATCATCATTATCAATTTATTTATCATCCAACATTCAAAACGAAATAAACTTCTTAAAGATCACAATACATCACTCAAAAAAGAATCATGGACATCAAACTTTGTCAACGTGCTTTTCACTCAAACAGAATTTCTTTCCTCAAAAACTACCACAAAGGACACAGACTACGGATACAACTCAACAAGGCTAACGCAATCTACAGAAAATTCATCAACCTCTTCAACTCAAGATTCAATCTCTTCTTTACTAATGTAGCTAACCTCATAGATCTCGATCTTCAACTTCAACGTACTGAACTAATTAAGAAAGAAAAGGACAAACTATCATCAACAAACAAAATTCACAATTTCACCACAACGTCTTCACCACCAGAAACCATCTCATTACTTAACAAGAGTACCAATTGTATTCCTACTACCTCCACTTCAAGTACCTCTTCACTAGCCCACACTGTATTCTCCGAAGTCAACATCTATTTGTGCCGGTGTCATCAGTTTTTGCATTTGTTTTGAGTATGATGTTATGCTTTATAAGAAAACTTCTTAACAGATTGTTTACCTTTACCCCCAAAATTTAGAACCAAACCGTATTTCTTGTTCCAATTGGAACTGAACGGAGCTGTTCAGTCCTTTCAGTTTGTTGGTCTCAGGCCTTGTGCCATGGTTTATTTTGTGTGTGGCCACTGAGAATGGCTCCAGCTTGTGAGGTCTTTCCTGTGTACGCGTGGGTGTGTGTGTTGGAGAAGGGGGGGGGGGGGGGGGGCGGGGAGGCGCAGAGATTAGTAATACTCCTGATCTCGCTTCATGCTACTGAAACCGGACACAAGGGTCTGCCTGATGGGCCACTTGGTTTGAGCGCAGACTTTTTTTTTATCATAACAATTCACCAAAAGCTTAACAAAGGCAAGGTCGAGTCGCTTGACTTAGTGCAAACAAAACCTTTATTTGTATTCAATACTCGACTGATATAAGCTAATATAAATGAGCTTATGCTAGTATACGTGTGTTAGCACTGCTTTACAACAGAGATTATTACGATATCGTTACCACGGGAAGGATACAAGCTACAGTGCCTCCTGTATAACATTAAAAGATATCATACTGTGGTTGAATCTTTGCACGGGTACGTACATTTCATTAACCGAGTGCAAAGACCTTTCTGCGGGATTATTGGCCCGACCATGCATCATCCCGAATTTCACGAAAATTATTATCTTCCTTTGTTAGGAGTATATCATTCTGCCAAGAAACAGTGTATTCTTTAAGAAATTTCTCTTCAAATGTTGACAAAACTTCTCTTTCAATGTTGATCGTACTACACCTCAAAAAAGTGAACTTTCATAAGGAAATGAGTTGAATTATTGCATTAAAGTTGAATTAAAAGACGAGCTTTCGAGTTTTACACAAAAGTAGCCAATGCAAATACAAAAAACAAAACAGGTGAGACTCCCACTTTACTGGAAGAAGACGTCGCCCTGGTGCATCCACCACCGGGACAATCTAGCTTGCAGTCTTCGCCATCGCACTTAAAGTGGCATCCCCCACCGGTGCAGATTAGATGGCATTCTTTTACGCTAGCTGGACAGGTCATGGTGCATCCACCCCCAGTACAACCGAGCATACACTTTTCAGAATCACAGGTACTGTCGCAGCGTCCACCAGTGCAAATTTGATCGCAATTATTGACGTTTTGTGGGCAGGTCATGTCGCATCCTCCCCCGATGCAGCCAAGCGTGCAGTTTGCAGCATCACAGGAGGCAACGCATCCACCAGAGCATGTTACGCCATTTGGCAAGCTAGTGTTCATGCAACCTCCAGCACAATCTTGTTTACAGTTGTTTACAGTCGCATCCCCCATCTGTGCAGATTAAATGGCAGTCTTTTACGCCAGCTGGACAGGTCATATTGCATCCACCCCTGGAACACACAAGCTTGCAGTTTTCAGCTTCACATTTACTGTCGCAGTCTCCACCAGTGCAGATTTGATCGCAATATTTTACACTCTGAGAACAAGTCATGTTACATACACCCCCGACACAGTAACTTGTACAATTTCCAGTTGCATTACACTCGCTAGGAGGCCAGCAGCCAGTGCAACTTGCGTTGCTGGCGGAGGAGATCGTGATCCCGTTAAGCATAAGTAGCAACAGAGTGATGAGCAGTGGTAACGCCATTCCTTTCAGAGCAACCGGCAAATCTATCGGTGAATAAAAGCGACTTGAAATACTTAGTGTGCGCATCCACAACTTACTGTTTATATTGAAAATCTGAGACTCAAACTTTGTTAGTGTCGAGTTTAATGTTAGAAAACCTTCACTCTAACGATCCACTTGACTACACTAGTGGGAAAGCACGAATCCCTTGCCCCCATCAATCCCAATGGAAAAACGAACAAAACTCTTAGTCTAGATGGTGGACAAAAAGGGGTATTCATTTCTACTTCTTCGAATTCCCTAAAGAAATATATCAGACAAGAAACGGACATGTACCCGCAAGTAAAGTTTGGTTATATTCCTACTCCATCCTCCACGTGGCACAAGGGAAGGGGGATGGGTGCGCCTCTCTGGGAGATATCAAAATTGTTTTGTGTTTAATTGCTGGTTTGCACTGACATGCCATCGAGAATAAAAAAAAAAGTCGGATAATTCAATAAAGACGATTGATTCATGAATAACCTCGCCAAGATTTTTGTCCGTGTAGTTTCTCATACTTTGTTATTCAGCTGAGAAATCTTTCTTCCAAGTTGGTATCCCTCGGAATGAGAGCCAATATGGCGGCCGTAAAGTAACAGGGACAATCTGTCTCTGAGGTTTGCTAATAAAACGGAAAGTTTACTTTAGAGCTCTAACACTTACTACTTCGTCTAATACAAGGACTGTTTTACAAATTAAAAACAGCAAACAGTTTGTTCTCCCCTGAGACAATCCCAGAATTTTCGAGTTAAGCATTAAAAAATGCTGTAACTACACGAACTTGCCTTTACATCTGTAGCTGTGTCGTTTTGGTAGGACAGTAAGGTTTTGACTACCGCTGGTATCGCGGGAGCAGCAACAGTATGCGAGGTCGGCAAGGGATTAATGAACAATTGAAAAGTTCTGCATCACAGAGTTAATCTGCTTCTCCAAATTCTGAAAATTTATTTTTAAATTCTGGAGGGGGAGGTTGCCCCCTTCGTCTTTGTACGCCTAAAGTGTGAAGAGTGTTCCATTGCAACATTTGCGCATTCTTACTGCGTTGTAAATTCGGGTTTTCTGTCATCCCTGTATGCAAACGAATCGCATAGTTTTACCTTCGTATCTCGTTTGTTGTATCAAAGAACAGTATATATTGTGTCTTGTTTTTGATTGCTTTTGTACTACATTATCTTTGACCGCTACCCACAGAAAGAATCGTAATTTCTCGACTCGTAAAAGAAGATAGCACGCGACAATCGTAAGATTTTCTTCGCGTGAAGTCAAGGAAATAAATGGTCGTTTTTCTACTAAACGAGAACGGCGACCCAGACGTTTTGATGAACAGATTTCAATATATCACGATTTCAAGTAAAATTGAAAATCTACTTCAAGACATTTATGTTTGAATAATATCAAATATGTGAAATTGCAACATTGCTTATTCACTTCCTCTTAGAAAGTGTTTGAAGCACATAAAGGCAGTGTTGAACTGTGTGCAATCACTGCTTCCAAGGCAAACTGTTACTCAGTAAGCAGAGGCTTATATTTCATTTCCATGTTATACTACTGCACTAACCCACCCCCCTCCATATTCCTCGGGCCAACACAATGCGTGCAGCTTCTCATTTTTCAACGGCTTAGTACTGTGATCTGTTCGCATGGACAGCCAATAACATTACACTATTGCGCTGCACCCCTACCCCCCCCCCCCCCCACCCTCTCACTTCGTCAGGCCAACAAAAATGAGTGCAGCTTGTCATTTTTCAATGGCTTAGCTCCGTCATCTGTTCGCATAAACGGTCAATACCATTACACTATTGCACTGCACTCCCACCCCTCCCCCACCCAATTCCTCCGGCCAACAAAATGCGTGCAGCTTGTCATTTTTCAGGGGCTTAGCGCTGTCATCTGTTCGCATAGTAACACCAGCGAATTAAACACACTTCCGTTGTCCTTCCTGTAGCTATTTAACAAGTTGTTAAAACATGCAAAACTCATGCACTTCTGAATTTCGCTGGGAAATGACAACAAATAAGAGTATGAATGATTAGACCTGGAAATAAGCGCACAAAAAAGTTTTAACACTTCTTTATATAAAATTGATTCTTACCGACGAGCTCACATAGCTTAAGAAACATTGCCAGGTTGTTTGACATCGTTCACACGATAAGGTTCCAAGAAAAAAAAAAAGAAGTAATCTCGCTCTCAGATCTCTTGTGGGCGAAGATCTGGCCAAGTAAAAAAAAAAAATGTTTTTCTTGATTGGCTGCTCAATTTGACTCCTGTCCAATCCCTTCTTTGGACATTTACATGGTTTTTTGCGGCAAACTTGAATGTGTCAGATGTTAAAAATATGGCGCAGTCAGGGGAATTTACAACATTATATTTGACAAAAGAAGAAGAGCAAACTTAAGCGAATTCCTCCAATTGAAAGGATCTATTCCATGTTACTGAATCAGTACAACAGGGAACTGAATCTTGTTCAACGTATCAATACAGTGCTACTAGCTAGTGGTCAGGCCAAAACAAAGGTGAAATGAGCAAATTGATTTATAATAGCTTTACGATTTAAATAAATAATAAAAACAAAAATATGGCTATATTACCTATTCAGTTGATAATATCCGAAAAGAAATGTTGCGAGTTTCAAACAAGCACGCCCAAATCTTAAAACAAAGTGAGAGTTTTATTGTTAAATAAATTCAGTGCTTATTGCATGCTGTTTTCTACCGTCATCCTGGAAAACAACTTAATTATGACATAGCTGCAGGCCTATTATAAGTGGTGTTAGTTAGTTGTTCACTGATCCAAGGTAACGAAATCAAGTTGACGTTCAAGCTAATTTCTTAGAAGATTTTAGACATTAAAGTCGCGTTCAAGCTCATTTCTTCACTCTTACTGCAATTACATTGACAAATGATTTTAGGTATCAATTATAATGAACTACGCGATTTTCGATACTGAGCAAAATAGAAATCTTACTTTGTAATGCAAAGAACAAGTCAAATATCTTGGAAGTCTAATGGGAACAAGAGAATAGCATGAAATGCCACTAGACCTAAACAACCACACAAAAAATCGGTTTAAACATGAGGAAAATAAAGAGAGGACTCTATGCCATTTTAAACTCAGCTTCGCGCTTGGGCCATAAATCGAAGGGGAAAAACGAGGATCCGTAACTTACAGTACGGACCGAGAAGACGAGGCTAGCAAGATATTTATTATATCTCTACTGTGTGCCTGACGGGTTCGGAAACGATTTCTACTACGCGGACTCGGAAAGGCTTCAAATTTCTGACGCACGTCGAAAGCAAACGAGTCAGTTTGAAATTGTTTTTAAGTCGTTAGCACGCTTTATTACACAATTTAGAGTATAGGAAAGTTTTAAAATTTCACTTGCTATAAAAGTTAAGAACACTTGGCGATAAATAAGAAACAGTTTGGCAACAAAACAACTTTAAATTTTAGCGGGCCGTACAGGAGAGTACGGCCCGCTAAACTGACCAATCACAGCGCACGTACTAACTGAGATATATAATAAAATGCAATAATATGCAAATAAGTGTGGACAAAAATAATAAATGCTTCATTATATAAAATTGATTCTTACTGATCTGCTCACATTGCTTAGAAGTAATATTGTCCCAGGTTTTTTGA
Source organism: Orbicella faveolata (assembly GCF_042242905.1). NCBI lineage: Eukaryota > Metazoa > Cnidaria > Anthozoa > Scleractinia > Merulinidae > Orbicella > Orbicella faveolata. Next base: position 21,868,958 of record NW_028301552.1, read on the forward strand.
TATTGTTCACTTGATAAGGTTCCAAGAAACAGAAACGAAAGACTGCTATCGATGTGTTCATACCTCGTATTGATTCTAAAGCTCGAGTGTCACTGGTGAGGCAAGCACCCGAGTTCAACGAGACACTGAGTAGCTATAAGCAAGAGGCCTAGGGTGTGAACGTTTCTCAATGTGTCCATAAACCTGCTTTTAAGTGCATTCCGGAAAGTCAAGTACTATTGCTCAAATATTATATTTAGGGGCATCTTTTAAGACCATAACTTGTTAAGCCTACAATACGTCTAGATAGCAACAAAAGCTAACAAGCAAGGCATATAACTTACTCAGGTGACGAAAGATTCGTTGCCTACTGCACCTGCGACAATTGTAAGAACACATTTGAAATTTAAACCGTAAAAATGATGTTAATGGTAAATTTCAATACGATTTCTAGCCCTATGATCTATTAATTAAGCTATTTTTAATACCCTTATATTAGGCAGCAGAGTGTATTAACGACCGGGAAGTTTGCAGGCAAAATGTTTCGCGCGAATGAAATTATTATAATCACTTGAGCAAATGGAATTATAATAGCTCTACGATGTAAACTAGTGAAAACAAAAGCAAATTACTGAATTACCTTTTTAGTTGATAACACCTGGAGAGAAATGTTGCGAGTTCCAAGCACTACGTCTAAATCTTAAAACAAAGTGGCAGTTTTATTGTGTAATAAATTCAGTGCTCGTTGCATGCTGTTTTCCACCGTCATTCTGGAAAACAACTTAATTATCACATAGCTGCAGACCTATTATGAGTGGTGTCATACCCAAGGTAACAAAATCAAGGTCACGTTCAAGGTTATTTCTTCACTCTTACTGCAATTACATTAACGAATGTTTTTAGTCAACAACGGTCGAAAATCGAAATCATGCTGGACAAGATGGAAGTGTTCAGTTGTTGGTCACTAACACTTTGAAATTATAATGAACTACACGATTTTCGATACTGAGCAAAATAGAAATCTTACTCTGTAATGCAAAGAACAAGTTAAATATCTTGGAAATCTAATGGGAACAAGAGAATAGCATGAAATGCCACTAAACCTAAACAACCACACAAAAAATCGGTTTAAACATGAGGAAAATTAAGAGAGGACTCTATGCCATTTTAAACTCAGAAGATTCCAGACATTAATTACTTCACACTTTAGTTTAAGTTAATTAACATAGATTCTCTTAGATCAGAGTATCAATAATATGCATATATTACATTTTCAAACAGCACGTATATCTGAAACCCATAGGAAAACTGAGCCGTCGAAAGTCTTGCAATCGTTCTTTCGTAATTAAGTCTTTGTCAAACCAATGAGTTGAAAAGTATTAGGCAGGATAACCGCATTAAATCGGCCGCTTCTTTGGAGTAAATATATTCTCGCATATTGGGCGGAGTCGCGACAATTTGTTTGATAATTTAAAATATAAAACCCTAATACGCAGAAAGAATTGCAATGATGTTTCCTTTTTGCTGGCTAGCTACTTGAATATTTCGACGTTTAAGTCGTAAATATCCTTTCAGAAACTACAGAAATTTATTCAGCACTTCTAAGTATCGGACAAAAAAAGCACAAAAATTTAGACACATTTATCTTTATTCAATTGTAAATGTAATGTCAGCAGCGTCATCACTCTAATTCCAAAAATATTTGTTATCAAAGCAGGTATTTTGCAACTGGAATCAGTGAGGCATCAACAGAGACACAATATAATTAAAACTATCAGCCCATAGGCTCGAGGGTGCGAGGCAACACAAAGGAATTAAACATGCTTTTGTCGCTATCCTAGATCTATTTACTTAGTTGTGAAAGCAACGCTCATTTCTGAATGTAGAGCGGAAAATGAGAAGAAATAAGTGCCTCAATGGTTAGAGCCTAAAATAAGTGTGGACAAAAATAATAAATGCTTCATTATATAAAATTGATTCTTACTGATCTGCTCACATTGCTTAGAAATTGTCCCAGGTTTTTTGATATTGTTCACTTGATAAGGTTCCAAGAAACAGAAACGAAAGACTGCTATCGATGTGTTCATACCTCGTATTAATTCTAAAGCCTGTGTGTCACTGGTGAGGCAAGCACCCGAGTTCAACGAGACACTGAGTGGCTATAAGCAAGAGGCCTAGGGTGTGAACGTTTCTCAATGTGTCCATAGACCTGCTTTTAAGTGCATTGCAGAAAGCCAAGGTCTATTGCTCAAATATTATATTTAGGGGCATCTTTTTTTTAAGACCATAATTTGTTAAGCCTACAATACGTCTAGATAGCAACAAAAGCTAACAAGCAAGGCATATAACTTACTCAGGTGACGAAAGATTCGTCGCCTACTGCACCTGCGACAATTGTAAGAACACATTTGAAATTTAAACTGTAAAAATGATGTTAATGGTAAATTTCAATACGATTTCTAGCTCTATGATCTATTAATTAAGCTATTTTTAATACCCTTATATTAGGCAGCAGAGTGTATTAACGACCGAGAAGTTTCCAGGCAAAATGTTTCGCGCGACTAAAATTAATGTAATAATTTCAGCAAATGGAATTACAATAGCTTTACGATGTAAATAAATAAGTGAAAACAAAAACAAATCACTGAATTACCTTTTCAGTTGACATCACCAGGAGAGAAATGTCGCGACTTATTGTGTAATAAATTCAGTGTTCGTTGCACACTGTTCACCACGATCATTCTAAAAAACAACTTAATTATGACATAGCTGCACCCCTATTATGAGTGGTGTTAGTTAATTGTTCATACCCAAGGTAACAAAATCAAGGTCACGTTCAAGGTTATTTCTTCACTCTTACTGCAATTACATTAACAAATGTTTTTAGTCAACAACGGTCGAAAATCGAAATCATGCTGGACAAGATGGAAGTGTTCATTTGTTGGTCACTAACACTTTGAAATTATAATGAACTACACGATTTTCGATACTGAGCAAAATAGAAATCTTACTCTGTAATGCAAAGAATAAGTTAAATATCTTGGAAGTCTAATGGGAACAAGAAAATAGCATGAAATGCCACTAGACCTAAACAACCACACAAAAATCAGTTTAGAAATGAGGAAAATAAAGAGAGGACTCTATGCCATTTTAAACTCAGAAGATTCCATACATTAATGACAGACATCAATTACTTCACACCTTAGTTTAAGTTAATATACATAGATTCTCTTAGGTCATAATATCAATAATATGCATATATTGCATTTTCAGACAGCACGTATATGAAAGCCATAGGAAAACTAAGCCGTCGAAACTCTTGCAATCGTCTTTTCTTGTTTAAGTCTTTGTCAAAACAATGAGTTGGAAAGTATTAAGCGGAATTACCGCATTAAATCGGCCGCTTCTTTGGAGTAAATATATCCTCGCATATTGGGCGGAGTCGCGACAATTTGTTTGATAATTTAAAACATAAAACCCTAGTATTCCGAAAGAATTACAGTGATGTTTTTTTCTTTGCTGGCTAGCTACTTGAATATTTCGACTTCTAAGTCGTAAATTTCTTTTCAGAAACTATAGAAATTCATTCAGCACATCTAAGTGAAGTTTTCCAAAGTATCGGACAGAAAAAGCACAAAAATTTAGGCACATTTATCTTTATTCAATTGTAAATATAATGTCAGCAGCGTCATCACTCTAATTCCAAAAATATTTGTTATCAAAGCAGTTATTTTGAAACTGGAATCAGTAAGGCATCAACAGAGACTCAATATAACTAAAACTAAGGTACGAGTCAACATAAAGAAATGAAACACGCTTTTGTTGCCATCTAGATCTATTTACTAATTTGTGACAGCAACGCTCATTTCTGAATTTAGCGCGCAAAACGACAAGAAATAAGTTCCTCAATTGTTAGAGCTTGGATCAAGTGTGGAAAAAACTTACAAATGCTTCATTATATAAAATTGATTCTTACTGATCTGCCCACATTGCTTAGAAATAGTCCCAGGTTGTTTGGCCACTGTTCACACGATAAGGTTCCAACAAACGGAAAAGAAAGGCTGATATGGATGTGTTCATACCTCGTATTAATTCTAAAGCTCGGGTGTCACTGGTGAGGCAAGCACCCGAGTTCAACGAGACACTGAGTGGCTATAAGCAAGAGCAGGTGAACGTTTCTCAGTGTGTCCATAGACCTGCTTTTAAAGTGTCTATACGACCAACAGGGTTTTTGTGGTTTTGGTATATTTATAACATCTAAAAATGTATTCAAACCAAAAAAAGTTAATTCCGGAGCTTTTTTTTACCAGGAAATCAAGCTTTAAATTTCCCGCTTCGACCACGCCCAATGAAGTTGACCGCGTAATGAAAGATTAGTGACAAATGACGTCACTGCAGAAACAACTCAAATCCTCGTGTTTTTATTTTGCTTGATTGAAGACCGCATTGTTTCACCAACTTCGGTTTGTTTGCTTTTTGTCGACGAAAGCGCCTAACCACTACTGAAACAACTGTGACCTTAGCTAGCAGGATTTGGCAATTCCTGACTTGACGTCACGACCCATTCAGAAACCCAGACTCTTTTTTAGCACTGACTCACGGTTAACTTCATTGGGCGTGGCTGAGGCGGGAACTTTAAAGTTAGATCTTTGGGCGTTAAAATGTCGGAATCCAATTTTTTTTTCTTAGAATACCTTTTTTACATATTATAGAGATACCAAAACCACAAAAAACCTTGTTGGCCGTATACACACTTTAAGTGCATCGCGGAAAACGCAGTTCTATTTCTCGGATATTATATTTAGGGGCATCTTTTGCACGACCATAACTTGTTAAGCCTACAATACATCTAGATAGCAACAAAAGCTAGCCAACAAAGGAATTTAAATTTACCTGGGTGGCGAAAGATTCGTTGCGGACTGCACCTGCGCCGAACCGGGAAACAACATAGATTCTCATAGATCATAGTATCATAATATGATTATGTAACATTTACAAACAGCATGTACATATGGAACACATTGGAAACAGAAACCGTCGAAACTCTTGCAATCGTCTTTTCGTAATTTAGTCTTTGTCAAACCAATGGGTTGAACAGTATACTTCTTATGTATTCATGGTATGTATTATTTTGCCTGGATTAGCTTAAGGTTACCGTATACCCTTAGAGGTGTCTCGCGTCCAAACAAGACAAGACCCGCCTGGATTCTATAACGAGTTGCTCGTATCGAACTTCGTTCTTGTTTTCTAAAAAATAAAACTGTAAGCCCATAGGCACTTAACTTTGTGAAACTTTTACGGTGAACGGCCTGGAACATCCCGTTAATGCCGGGGTCTTTGCTGCGAAACTTTGCATTTAACTGTGTGAAACTTTTACGGTGAACGGCCTTTAACATCCCTTCAATGGGTATTTATGAAATTTTTACGGTAAACTACCTCTAGGAATATGAGTGTCTGGTTGCTTAGCTTTCAAGTAAATTAATTTTATGAAAGTTGTGTTGACAGTGCTTTGCAGTCTTGGGCAAGGCATGGATCAGTGACATGAACTGAGATGGATCACCAACATTCAAGCTATTTATTATCAATATTTTTTTTATTCATTTTATGATAAAGATTTTAATGTGGTTTATACACTTTTATCTCGCAATTCCAGAGTGGGAAGCTCAGAGAAGACAGTTGTCCAGAGAAAAAGAAAAAGACGTTTTTCAATACTTTTGAGGTAAACATGGTGTTACTAAACCAGCTCCCTTTAATTGTTTTAGGGAGCTGGCATAACCCATTATTTTTCAAAAAAATCATTAGAAATAATTGTAAACTACTAAATCGGGGTAAACATATAAAGTGTGCTGCTGTTGTTGAAATTACAATCATTATTGGGCTAGCAATGTAGAAGTAAGGCCGATATGTATAAGTAAAGGACTTCAATATTATTTTTTTCTTCATTTCCCTTACAGCATTACATAAAAGTAATTTTGCAACAAACATTTCTTTGGTGAAAGCAAGTTTGATCTGAATGTCTAGAAGGATTAGAGCGATCTTATTTTAAACATTAGTGTGAATCATTTTAGATGTCAGAACGTAAAGTGCTAAACTGTCACGCGTATGCTGAACCTGGAAGGCATCTGAAGTATCGGAAAACAACGTGCTGGGAGACATAAGACATTAATACATTAAGACATAAATGGTAAGTTGTATTTTTTTTTAAGGGATAACATAATCAAAGTGTAGATTTTGCTCATAGCGGCAAAAATAACCACATATTGCTAATTTATCTCTAATAATAGTCAAAAGACAATAGGCTGTTGAATAAAGGTCCTAAAAAAGGCGTTTGTTTTTAATCTAGGTCAAAACGCTGGCCAGAACGCTGGCATTTCAAATTTACTCTTTACTGCTGGCTGGCTACTTGGCTAATTGCCATTTTTCTAGCTCGGTATTCAAAATTTTCATTATGTCTGGCTGGGAGTTTTATGAAATAAAGTCGATCTTGCTAGCAGTGAAGAGCGGATATTTTTTTCCCAGGAAAGTTAATTATTAATGCTAATTGAAGTGGGAGCACAGAATCAGTGCTTGGGAAGTCACACCTTAAATTTCCAGTTAAAGTGTCGTTGGGTACTCCTGCTCCATGGCCGGTGGCGAAGTGCATGTAAGTTAGTTGCGGCTTCAAGCCAAACGCACTCAGTTCAACTAAGTAAGCTTATGCCAAACTGTCAGTTTAGCAATGGTACAATTAATTTCAACACTTACAAATGAGCTTTATCGAACTTTCCTTTCACGTCTTTTTTAAATTTTAAAAACTCTAACGGCAAGATTTTGTAATTTCTAGCCAGCTTCGCTTGATGTATTGTGTAATTTTGTCTCCACTTCACAACGAATGAACACACAGCTAATAGGCATGCAAGTAAGTTTATTTGGGGAGGACCTGGCAAGATCCAACCCAAACTACGTTACAGCAACTACCTGAATAAGAATCTACATAAATCATCCAATAACTACTGTTCGTCAGACAGGTGTAAACTCTTATCGCCGACCCAGCTTGTGCAATCTGTCCTTGTGGTTTCCCTATAAAAAGCTCATCTTCAGAGTAGACGTGAATACAACACGTGTTTGACGACTGAGCACATTTATTAGGACGTAGGACGTGCACAGACATAACGGAAACTAAACGAGCTTTACATCTGACTGCCATTATGACTATAGTGTCCACTACTTTGGACCAAAATCTCCTGCGTATACAAATATAACGTGTTTACGGTTACAGAGCAACGAAATTAGCACACAACTAGCAGACAGTCTGGTTTGTCCACAGCTTTGGACCAATCCCCATTTACAAACACATCATGCCCGTTAGGCTGGTTGTCCACAACTTTGGACGGAAATCCCCGTACATAAACATATTACGCCAGTTAGGCTGGGGTGTCCACTACTTTGGACCAAAAAACCCCATGTACGAACATATCATGCCAGTCAGGCTGGGTGTCCACTACTTGGATCAAAAAACCCTATCTACAAACATGTCATGCCAGTTAGGCTGGGGTGTCCCCTTCTTTGGACCACAAAACCCCATGTATAAACATATCATGCCAGTTAGGCTGGGGTGTCCACTACTTTGTACCACAAAACCCCATGTACAAACATATCATGCCAGTTAGGCTGGGGTGTTCACTACTTTGGACCACAAAACCCTATGTACAAACATGTCATGCCAGTTAGGCTGGGGTGTCCACTACTTTGGACAGAAAACCCCCATATACAAACATATCATACCAGTTAGGCTGGGGTGCCCGCAACGTTGGACAAAAACCCCATAGACAAGCATACTGTGCCAGTTAGGGCGGGTTGTCCACTACTTTAGACCAAAACCCCCGGCAAAATACAAATACTGATATCGTACCATTTAGGCTAGTAAATAAGGAAAATCACAAGTAAAGAACGCTAATACAGAAGAGGATAATGATAACGGAGCTGAGCAACCGCTAACAATAGAAGTGCGATTAGAAGGGAGGCCAGAAAAAAACTGCCGTAGAAAGCCTATTTGGAAAAAAGGCAGGAAATCTGGGTAGGAACCATGGCTCATGCTCCGGCGATTGGTAGCCTTTCCGACGGAGGCTTTACAAAGGTAAGACTGTCGATAGTGCAATAAAAATACCTCAAAGACTAAAATGAAAAAATTAATCGGAGCTCTGAACAGGGTTGATTCAGAGGCCTAGGTGACTATCACGTGCTACACTCCTCCTTATACGCCCCATTCTTTCTACCCATGATGATGCACCGGCCTGAAGCCCAGGCCGCGTTATGTCCACAGCTAACAGGCAAATAAGTTTATTTGGGGAGGGCCTGGCAAGAATCAACCCAAATACTATAGAGCGACAAAGTATTGGGCGGACGAGAAAAGGAAAGCAAAAATTTAAGACCCAAAAACTTAGAAGCTGTGAGTGAGTCTTTGCTCAATACTATCATTTACCCATGTCTTTTTCGCCTCAGTAGACTTACAGTGGCCAGGGCGCTGAAAAATATGGTCGTTAATGCTATTATCAGCCGCCGAGGTGGCCCCACCCGAACGCAAGGAATGAAGACCGAACTTAGATAGGTCAACCTCAATGTTTTTCAAGTCCCGTCGAAATCCATCCCGAATACAGCTGTAGATGATAGGCTTATCTGGGGAGACTAACTTGCAAAAACCCTTCCCCTTGGAAGTGGGCTTGAAAATGAGGTCCCGTGAATTGGGAGGAATGTGGAATTTATCTAAATACCTCCTGACCAGACTAACGGGACATGTGGAGCTAGACAGCTGAAAAATAACTTCTTCGTTTTCTCTGCGGAGCTGGTCGTTCTTACTTTTATGCACCTGAATTACCGTGAAGCCTTCATTAAGGAAATACCACTTCTTCTAACTCTAGAAATTGATATCGTCAAATCTGAAAAAGCCAGTGAAACGGAGAACATACGTGGTAACATTACGCAAATCCACAGGGTTATCCAGATTGGCATGGCTAACAATTTTATGGATCAAATGTGAGGAACAGGTTCTTTACGGTTGACAGTAGCAGTGCCAAGAATTCTATTGGATGCCGACCTAAACAGCCTCAACAACAAACTTATTGGTTGGAGAGGGAACCCCAGCCATAACATGGATTCATGGACCCATCTAATGCCGTAAAAGGTGGGATCCATCACGCTGGGAGACTGGAACTGCTCAATGAAATGCTGTAAGTAAAGAGCTACCTGAATAGGCTCAGCGGGAAAACTATTTTCGGTAGGCTTACAGATAGCGAACTCTTTCCACTTGCGAAATGCACGGTGATACTGAAAAGAAGTGCTGAAGGCCTTAAAGGATCAATATGTCCGTGAGACCCTGGATAAATCCATCTCCTGGCATCACCTGATCTCGCCGGAAACCCGAGAGCAAAAATCTCTGAGGAGGCAAAAAAAGAGCTCAGAACGATATCTAAATAATTGTGAGTAGAACATACAGCCAAGACATGCATGCGAGTCTTGATCGGGTCTAAATCGCAAATAATAAAAACGAAGCCGACAGGCAAGACGTGAAGAAAAACATAGCGAACCTAAACCGGCTAGGGACAAAGAATGAAATAGAAAAAACAGTCTACGAAAGAGTAAATGTAAACCCCAAGGGAATCTGTAATTCTAACAAGGAAGAAAACGTCTATGAACAAGAGCTAGATTTGCCAGGGAGCAATGTGTAATACCCTCTTAGGGACGAGGGGAGCCTGGGACGGCTGAAATCGATTCTAAGCGCTACAACATCGAAGTTTAACGATCTGGAGCCAAAGAGGGAGTTGCGAACTTTCCCTTTGATGAACAGTTTCCGCAACTTGGGAAGGTACACCCAGTCGATGACAAAATTGCTACAGTGGACTCCATCTAGAGATCAGGAATTCCAAAAGAAAGATGACTTGCATAAGGGGACTATTAAGGTCCCTCTGGCATAGCACAGCTCCAAATGCTTAATGACCCTAACAATGAGGCAGACTGGGGGACACAACCAATTGTTGATAAATCCCCAGTCCTGGCAAAACGGGTCAACAGCTTCGGAACACCTAGGGTTAAATCTGGGTAGTTTGGCGTTGTAACTGCAGCCAAACCTGTCCACGCTATGAGGGACCCAAAGCTCGTCTAAGCCCTGAAGATAACATCGTTTAGTTCATAATCATTAAAATTGATAAGCATGCTGATTAGTTCCGCTCTAGAGTATTAAAGGTCCGTGGGAATCCACTTAGGATCCAAAAAGATATACGAAACTGTAGTCAGATGTGAAACGCTGTGGAGGGCGTGCAATTGAAGGTCGACCCTCCGGCTAGTAGAATGGAAGCGACCGTCTGTTGGTTGTCAGAATACCAGATGGCTTTAGAGCTTGCAAACGCTGTTAAGATGAGGCACACAGCCTAAAGTTTCCTCCACGTCGAACTTTGCGATCGACCAGTTCTGGTGAATCACCAGTTCAACCTCCGATTGCAATTGAACGAACGCACCACAAGCTGAATCAAAAGCATCAGAAAATTAATCTTGGTAGGAAGAGACTTAGCCCCCAATATACTTTGCCATTTGTGTCTCCAAAAATCAATTTCAGAAATGGCATCCTGGGTAAGCAATACTACACAGTCCCAAGAAAATCAGGCCGGCAATGCTTGCTACGCGCTTGACGTGAACGCGCGTAGGGTGCTGAAAGGTAGACGTGGTATCACGTCGTGAGAAAGCTTGGAGATTCGCCTTGGTAAAACCATCGATAGCGTTGAGAATAACTCCTAACCAGGTTATGATCTGTATGGGCTCTCACTGGGACTTGTCTTCATTGGTAACAAAGCCGGACTTCAATACGAATCGGAATGCACACCACGACTAAACTATATTTGTCTTGGCGGAAAGAGGATCAGCTCCCCCACCAAGGCCGTAATCAAGAATCAAAGGAAACTGTGAAGAACTCGTGGATACATCGCCTGCATTCATTTACTTAATCTATAATAAGTTTATAGTTGATAATTTTTGAAATTACTCTTTGAAAGCCTTTTTGAAAGCTCAAGTAGTACATAAGCAGTGTAACTAGGCAAGTAAACAAAAAATCAAATTACAGGCTTATTATATAGGCTGCTTATAACTTTTAAAATGGAATATATTAATTAATTTTGATTGGCATTGGAAAATAATTATTACTACATTAACTTGTACATGTACTGTCAATTGACTTCTGCAGTCTGTTACACAAGGAAACCATTAAATACGAGTTCACCATAATCACCAGTCCCAAATTAACACCCAGTCAGAGTTGTTGGTCATAATATGTATAATATTAGTGGGTCAGCAGTGAATTTTGGGTCAAGGTAAGTTTGAGTGTGGTCCTTATTCAGCCGGTTAACATTCGAGTGTTGCATTATGAAAAGGCTGTACTGCAGTAATGAAGAAAGTATGTCACATGGTTTCGACATTCATAATTTTAAGACAATCAGCTTGGGAATGCCAAGAATATTTTGCCCAATTTTACTTCAGAGGGATATGGATTTTACGAGGAATCCACTGTAATTGGTTAGGCTGTAGTGCTCTCCCTGCCTAATAATAAACATTTTATGTATATCAGTATTCTAATTAGTTAGGCAAAGTTGAGTAATAAAAAAAAATATTGCAGGCATGAACAATTTGATTTTAGCTAGCTGGTAAACGGGAATAGAGAGAAAAGTACTTCTTCAAAGATTATAACGATCATTTCAAACAGTTTTCAGCATCCCTCCCAGAAAGGGCTACTTGAAAAAGCTTGGCTGAAAATGATACTCTGCCATGAAATCCCCTGCTACATCTTGTACCAAAGAAGTTCAATTTTGTTTCTGAAATTGAACCTTAAGTGAAGGGGATGTTTTTATTTACAGTTATATAAGTTTTCTCCATGTAACTATGCCCAAGGGGGTGGATGGGGGGGGGGGGGGGGGCGGGGGGTGAGAAGGGGCCTAACCAAGTTTTACACAAGGAGGCTCTGCCCCAAGGTCATTATACTTTCCCTTTTGTGTAGTGTTTTTTCCAGGAAAGGTTACCCTTTCATATACATGTAGCTTCAAGCTTGAAACCTCATTCACATATCTACAGTAGACCCATTACTTCTCTTTTCGTGGATAAATTAGCAATGCATGTTTAAAATCCCTGCCTTTTCGTCATAACTCCCGCTCTACGTGTGAGCAAAAGCCCTAGGCAAAATACAACATATTTTCAAAAGCGAAACACATGAACCAAAATGGCCGCTCTCAACTTTGGAGGTTTTCGAGGAACTCCTACCCAGGCTTTCCATGTTATCTGCCAAAAGTTTACATCTGAGTGAGTGACACATTTGCATATTTTGCCCCATAACAATAGTCATTTCTACGCTTTGCGTATCCACGACTAAAAATGGTTATGGTAGGTGGATTGACAGTGTTTGGAAATCGCGCTCTTACGCTGGCGCTTTGAAAGAAAACCCTATCAACCTATACGTTTTCTGAAAGCTTAATAGTTATAGAATACAATTCTATCTTTAAAATTTTGTAAAAAGTTATTGTCGCAGTGACATTAAAAGAAATACCCAGAAATGCTGCTTCGCTTAAACTGGTTCTCATCCGCGTGAATTATCAGAGCGGCGCGATTAACATCAGAAATGTTTTCTCATACATCACCCTGAAAAAGGGTGTGTGCGATTTTCCAGATGTGGGTTGGTTTTTTTCCTACATCCTCCTAAAGTTTGCTAGTTTCAATGCGGACGTTTCCTTCTACTAAAGAGGCCATAACTTCGAAACGGAAGCGCTTGATTTAGTGCAAAAGAAGCCTTTATTTGTGTTCAATACTCGACTGATATAAGCTAATATAAATGAGATTATGCTAGTACACGTGTGCTGGCAATGCGTTATACTTATAACAGAGAGCGGGCAAGATGAATCAAATCCTGCGCTGTGATTGGCTACCCGAGCGGGCAAGGTGGAGCTATCTTGCCCGCTCGGGACTACCCGCCGTGTCCCACAAGAAAAATTTCCCGAAAGCCATATAATAAATCCTTTATTGACCAAGCTTGTTCGGCCAAGATGGCTGGATATTGGCCTCGTTCTTTTTTTGCGTGTTTCTGGACCTCGACTCCGTCTCGGTCCACAAACACGCAAAAAAAGAACTTGGCCAATATCCAGCCATCTTGACCTCACACTTGGTCAATAACCCATATTTATTACGATATCGTTACCATGGGAAAGACACATCTTACAGTGCCTCTTGTATAACATTAAAAGATATAATTTCTATTTACAAGGCTAAAAATGGTTAAAGGTAAAAAACACCGAACGTTTTCGACACTAGGTCATCACCGGGGTAAGTAAAGACTGTCGGTTAATTGTGTACCTTATTACATGATATTTTACCGACATATTTAATTTCACGAATTTCGCGATTTAAAAAAATTCGCCAAATTAAAGTGACGCGAATAATAAGTGTGACTCACATTTACTTTTGACGTTATTGAACCTTTCATAAAGGCAAATTCAAAAGCCTTTTCAACCTCAAAGACAAAAACACTCACAGATCACACGCAGGGTACAAAGGAGACTGTTCTTGCTGTGACAGCTACATTTGCGAGACCATGAGAAATATGCAGGTTCATCAGGGGCACCCAACCACCGTTTTCTGTCAAATGCTTTTAAAAGCTGTTTCAGGCTATCTGGAGTACTTTTAAAGCTCTGTAGGTTAATTTTAGGTTGCGCTACAAAAATTTTATCTGTTCGGTTATTCTAGGGGAACTTGAGTATTCTCGAATTTATTAGGGCTTTTTTGTCCATTCCCTGAAAAGCTTAGGTCTTATCGCCTGTCCGAAAATGATAGCTGACCTTTTTTCGGTACTCCAAACGACATTTTTTACAATTCGAAAACAATAGACATTAAATATCTCATATCACGAAAGTTCGAGGTGACAATTCTTTTCAGAAAATCAGTGGGGATTAAAGGCCTTCCGAACAGATAATTTACCGAAACGATCCGTTGGGTGCCCCTGGTTCATTGCTACAGATAGGTTGAGAAACTGTTCCCATCGGGAATTACGTAACTGATATATTAAATGCACAATTAGCGGACGGTCTTCACTTACCCTGAAGATGACCTAGTGTCGAAAGCGTTCGGTATTTCTTACCTTTTAACCTCTTTTAGCCTTGTAAATAGAATTATTTTTAAAATCAAAGCGAATATTATGGACATCAAAAGATATCATACTGTGGTTGAATCTTTGCACAGGTACGTAAATCTTATTAGCCGAGTGCAAAGACCTTTCTCGAAGAGTATTAGCCCGACCTTGTATCATCCCGAATTTGACGAAAATTATTAACTTGCTGTGTTAGGAGCATATCATTTTACTGAGCGACAGTGTATCTTTAAGAAATTTCTTTTCGAATGATGACAAAACCTCTCTTTCAGTGTTGACCGTACTGCACCTCAAAAAAGATGAACTTTCATAAGAAAATGAGTTGAATTATTGCATTAAAATTGCATTAAAAGACGAACTTTCGAGTTTTACACAAAAGTAGCCAATGCAAATACAAAAAACAAAACGGCTGAGACTCCCACTTTACTGGAAGAAGACGTCGCCCTGGTGCATCCACCACCGGGACAATCTAGCTTGCAGTCTTCGGCATCGCACTTAAAGTGGCATCCCCCACCGGTGCAGATTAGATGGCATTCTTTTACGCCAGCTGGACAGGTCATGGTGCATCCACCCCCAGTACAACCGAGCATACACTTTTCAGAATCACAGGTACTGTCGCAGCTTCCACCAGTACAAACTTGATCGCAACTGTTGACGCTCTGTGGGCAGGTCATGTCGCATCCTCCCCCAGTGCAGCCAAGCGTGCATTTTGCAGCATCACAGGAGGCAACGCATCCTCCAGAGCATGTTACGCCATTTGGCAAGTTAGTGTTCATGCAACCTCCAGGACAATCTTGTTTACAGTTGTCGGCATCGCACTTGAAGTCGCATCCCCCACCTGTGCAGATTAGATGGCAATCTTTTACGCTTGGTGGACAGGTCATGTTGCATCCACCCCCAGTGCACAGAAGGTTGCACCTTTCAGCGTCACAATTGCTGTTGCATCCTCCACCCGTGCAAATTTGATCGCAATATTTTACATTCTGCGAACAAGTCATGCTACATCCACCCCCAGTACAATAATTTGTGCAGTTTCCAGCTGCATTGCACTCACTAGGAGGCGAGCAGCCAGTGCAACTTACGTTGCTGGCGGAGGAGACCGTGATCCCGGTAAGCATAAGTGGCAACAGAGGGATGAGCAGTGGTAACGCCATTCCTTTCAGAGCAACAGCCAAATCTATCGGAGAATAAAAGCCATTTGAAATACTTAGTGTACCCATCCAGAATTAACTGTTTATATTGAAAATCTGAGACTCAAACTTTGTTAGCGTCGAGATGAATTTTAGAAAACCCTCATTCTATCGATCTACTTGGGTACACTATTGGGCAAGCCCGAAGCCCTTGCCCCCCTCTGTCCCAAACTTACTTACATAGGTAGCTCGGTGGATGGAAAAACGAACAAGACTGTTAGTCTAAATGGTGGGCAAAAAGGGGTTTTCGTTTCTACTTCTTCGAACTCCCTATATATAGCAATATAGTAGACAAGAAACAGACATTAACCCGCAGGTAGGGTTTGGTTTTATTCCTACTCCATCCCTCCCCCAAGTGGCACAAGGGGAGTTAAGGGGGATGGGTGAACCCCCCTGGGGATATCAAAATTGTCTTGTGTTTAATTGCTGGTTTGCACTGACATGCCATCAAGAATAAAAGAAGTCGTGACTTTTCAATAAATACGACTGATTTATGTATAACTTCGCCAAGATTTGTGTCTCAGAGTTATTTAGCTGAGAAATCTTTCTTCCAAGTTGATATCTCTCGGAATGAGAACCAATATGGCGGTCGTAAAGTCTTTCTCTGAGGTTTGCTAATAAAACGCAAAGATTACTTTGGAGCTCTAACACTTACTACTCCATCTAATGCAGGGACTGTTTTGCAAATAAAAAGTTGAGTCGTCTTGTTACTATGTGACAACTTTCTCGGACTGCTATCAGTTTTGCTTTCAAACACAGTTTGCAAAACGCCAATTTCTTCAAGGGTTGACAAAATGTCAGAAACTATTTCAGTTCGGATCAATTTCGAGACATTTGACTCAATTTTGCTAGCTATTGTAGCTTCAAATCTGAGCCAAAGCTGGCCTGGGTCGTCCAAGTTTGGCTAGGTAGGATACGTGTTGCGCCATTCTTGACCAGGCAAACAGTTTGTCCTCCCCTGAGACAAGCTCAGAATTTTCGAGTCAAGCATTAGAAAATGCCATAGCTACACGGACTTGCCTTTTTTGTAGGTACGAAGAAAAAGGGTTGTATTGTGTGGTTTTCGTAGGATAGTATGGCTGCCGCTCGTATATCGCGGGAGCAGCAACAGTGTGCAAGGTCGACTAGGGATGAATAAACATTTGAAAAGTTCTTCATCAGAATTTTAATCTATTTCTCTAAATTGAAACAAATATATATATTTTTAAATTCTAGGGAGGGGGTTGCCTACCCCCCCCCCCCCCTCTTCGTCTTTGTACACCTGCATGAGGGTGAAGAGGAATCCATTGCAACATTTACTAACAGTTGGACATTGCACATCCTTACTGCGTTGTAAATTCGGGTTTTTCTGTCAGTCCTGTACGCAAATGAATCGCGTTGTTTTACCTTTGTATCTCGCTCTTTGTATTGAAAAACAGTATTGTGTCTTGTCTTTTATTGCTTTCGTATTACGTTATCTCTGACCGTTACCTACAGAAGGAACTGAAATTTCTCGACTTGTATTATAAGAGAGCACGTCACAACTGTAAGATTATTTTGGTCTAAACGAGCATAGATTTCAATATACAGCAATTTATTCCAAGGAAAACATAAAATTCTGCTTGAAGACATTTATGTTTGATTACTGTCAGAACACGTCTTGAAGAAAAGCTTTGAGTATCATATGGTTCCTTTGGAAAACTTCGCGGGTCAAATAGTATTGCAACGGCCACCCAAATTGCACAAGAGAGCACGGTAACACCCGTTTCTTATTGCATTTTTGTATTACATGCATAACATAATTGTCCAGAGGTTCTTCCTGGCGAGCTTGTTCTTATTAGCGCTGTTTGAAGGAAATTTGCAATGCAAATCAAACGCCTTTACCAGCTGTTTATCCGAGCGTAGTCATGGCACCAACACTTGAAGGGATATTGATTTATTTCGCTGTTTTCAGAAATTGAGTGTTGAATTAACATTGAACTGAAGCAATTCGGTCAAAATATGACGACAAAATTAAGTTGTGATAAAATATGTGGAATTGCAACATTGCTTATTCACTTTGTCTTAGAAAGAGTTTTAGGCACATAAAGCCCGTGCGCGAACTGTGTGCAGTCACTGCGTTCAGAGCAAACGGTTACTCAGTAAGCAGAGGCTTATATGTTATTTCCTTATTACACTACTGCACTGCAACCCCCCACGCCCCCCTCCACCCACTAATGATGCGTGCAGCTTGTCATTTTTCAATGGTTTAGCGCTATCATCTGTTCGAATAAACAGCCAATACCATTACACTATAGCTACTGTAGTAACTGTACTGCACCCCCCCCCCCCCCCCTCCCACCACTTCTTCAGTCCAACGTAATGCGTAAAGCTAGTCATTTCTCAATGGCTTAGCACTGTCATCTGTTTGCGCACATCGATAGTCAACATGTAACAACCAGCGAATTTAATTAGAGCATGCAAAACTCATGCACCTCTGAATTTGGCTCGGAGATGACATCAAATAAGAGTTTGAATGGTTAGAAATGGGAATAAGCGTGCACAAAAAATTCAATCACTTCTTTAATTATATAAAATAGTTTTTTACCGATCTGCTTACATTGCTTAAGAAACAGCCCCAAGTTCTTTGACCTTATTTACTCGATAAGGTTCCAAGACACAGAAAAGAAGAGAATTTGCTCATACCTCGTATTAATTCTAAAACCTAAGTTAAGTTGAGTTCATAACTTTATTTGTACCAGGTAAAAATTCCTTCAGCATAATTTAAAAGTTTAATACAGTATCTAAGTCTGCCTAACTAAACTAGCTAATAATTAATATAGTATTATATGAATAAAAACCTATTACTGAAGCTGCTTTTCAAGGATGCCGTGTCTCATTTAAAGCTGTGAGGCAAGCACCAGAGTTCATACAAACTCTGAGAGGTTTAGGCAAAAGGATGTAAAGGTTTCACAGTGTGTCCATAGACTGGCAATTAATTATGCTTATCGGTGCATTGCAGAAAATCAAGCTTCACTGCTCAAATATTTCTTTCTTTATGGGCATCGTATCAAGACCACAACTTGTTAAGCCTATAAATCGTCTACATAGCAACAAAATCTAACAAACAAGGCATATAAACTTACTCAGGTGACCAAAGATCCGTAGCGGACTGCACCAGGGACAATTTCAAGAACATATTGAAAATCAAACTAATAGTTAGTTCCAATATGATCTCTCGCTTTATAAGCCATTTTCAATTTACTCTTACATTGGACATCAGAGTATATAAGCGGCCGAGACTTACGTAATCAAAATGTTCCTTGTGACCGAAATTAATGTAATCATTTAAGCAAATGGAATAATAATACCTTTACAGTGTCAATAAATAAAAGAAACAAAAAAATTGCTGCATTACCTTTTCAGTTGATAAAACCCGAAGAGAAATGTTGCGAGTTTCAAGCAGCACGCCGAAATCTTGTTACAAAGTAACACCTGTATTGTGTAAAACAAATTGCTTCTGTTGCCTTTTATATTGCCGGTACGTCTAATATAAGTGGTGTTGTATAGGAATCGCATGAACGTGATCATGGGCACGAGTGATGTTTTGAAAGTTTCAAAATATCACGAGCGACCATAAATCGCGAAATGTACGTGCAAGTGCATGCGAGTTTTTATTTCTTCTATTTTTCTCAACAAAGTTACTCAAACACGCTATTTGTACGCGTTACGTAATGCATAACACGCTTCAATGGCTTCCAAAATGCTCACACGTTATATTTGAACCAATCAGAAAGATAATTGGGTGGCTTTACACTGGACTCTTAAGTGCACTTCAAGCGACAAAATATGTGAAATTTTAACATTGCTCATTCACTTTGTGTAAAAGTCTCTCAGAAAGCGTTTGAAGCACATAAAGCCAGTGCTTTGAACTGTGTGCAATAACTGCGTTCAGAGAAAACTGTTACTAAGTAAGCAGAGGCTTATATTTCATTTCCATATTACACTGCTGCACTAACCCCCACCCCTCTCCCGTTCCTCAGGCCAACGTAACGCTCTCAACTAGTCATTTTCCAATGGCTTAGCACTGTCATTTGTTTGTCATTTCTTCGCCACCATTACACTACTGCACTGCAGCCCCTCCCTCCCCCCTTACTTCCTCGGGCCAACACAATGCGTGCAGCTTCTCATTCTGAGCTGGGAATAAGCGTGCAAAAAAAAAAAAAACTAAAACACTTTTTGCGAATACCTCGTATTAATTCTAAAGCCTGACTATCACTACTCTTTTTTTCTTTTTTAAAATAAGAATATATTTTATAACAATATCGAGGCTGAAATTTGCAAAATTTGAAGAATATTTTAAGAATAACCCGACGCTGAGATTTTGAAAAGAATATAATTCTCTGTGTTGAATTTGTAAATACAATACAATCGTCTGTTTTTAACTAAACCGTATAAGATTCTCCCTTTCTTTAAACGGAAAGACTACCCAGAAAACTACAGCACTAGCCGTATGTTCGATGTTAACAACATTTCTGTAAGACGTTATGTGTATCCGTATCAGACTTTATTGACCACAGTCTGGCTCCAAAATTACTTAAACACCATCCAGACATCAAATACATTAAAAAACTGTCATACCCCATAATCTAAGAAAATTCACACGGATATTTTAGGCTAAAATCGGCAAAAAATAGGAATGTTCAGCCTGGGCCGGAAAAACAATATTCGTATGTATAAAAACGAGGGTACGCCTGTAGCATACAAACTCTGAGAAGATTTAAGCAAAAGGACGTGAAGGTTTCACAGTGTTTCCATAGACTCTTACACTTAATTCTGTTTAAACATGAAATTTTTTTAGGGGCACCGTTCCAAGACCATGACTTGTTAAGCCTATAATTCGTTTAGATAGCAACAAAAGCTAACAAGCAAAGAAATATACACTTACTCAAGTGACGAAAGATCCGTTACGGACTGCACCAGCGACAATTTTAAGAACATATTGAAAATCAAACTGTAAATATTATGTAATAGTAAATTCTAATACTCTTATATTGGGCAGCAGAGTGTATAAACGGCCGAGAATTCAGTAAGCAACATGTTTCGCGCGAACGAAACTTATGAAATCGGCTTTCGAGAAAATAGAATTATAATACCTTTGCGATGTAAATAAATAGTAAAAACAAAAACAAATTGCTAAATTACCTTTTCAGATGATAACACTCGAAGGGAAATGTTGCGAGTTTCAACCAGCACGCCGAAATCCTCTCACAAAGTGGCAGTCTAATTATGTAAAACAAATTGCTTGTTGCTTTTTTATACTTTTATGCTAATTAGCATATTGCTGTACGTCAAGTGGTGTTGTATAGAAAATCGCCTGATCGTACGTGATCATGGGCACGAATGTTTCAAACAATGAAATATTACGAGTGACAATAAATAGCTATAAATCAAGAAATACACGAGCAAGTTCTTGCGAATTTTTATTTCTTATATTGTCTACAAAATTGCCCAAACGCTCTATTTTGTACGCGTAACGTACTGCATAAAACGCTTCAATGGTTTCCAAGCTGCTCACATGCTCTTTTTGAATCAATCAGAAAAATAATTAGTCGGACTCAAACTAGAACCTTAAGTTCACTACAAGTGCGCTTGAAGCGCACTTGAAGTGCCTGGATTTGTTGGTAAGGAACGGCGTTCACACACGTATAAGTGAGCAGTCTGGAAGGGAATTTACTTTATTTTGGGGGTTCAATTAAGCGGGAAAACTCTGCCATACGTGAGTTTATATCAAAACTTCTGCGAAGACAAGGATCGTAAAACTATTCAGCTGAACTATAACAAGCCGTGATTTTCCGTATTAAAGATCATCTTTTTATAAAATAGGAGAGTCCAAACGTTTGGATGAAATAATACCACTTCTTTAAAATAAACACATAATCTTGCTCTCCGACGCGAATGTTCCAATTCGATCCAGGGCACAGCAGCGAGCTTTCTCAAAAATTAAGCGTGTAAAGTGTGCGCGAGTATCAGCCCTCGAACTTCGTTCTCAAGCTGATATTTGTTTTTTGGCAAATAACATTTCCGCTGTTTACATACAAATCTCAATCACATCATATAATTGTTTAATATCGGTGAATGCCAATGACTTCATGCCCAGGCTTAATAGCACCAGAACTAACATTATTATGTCACTACAGTCGAAGCTTTTCGGAACCCACCATCTAGGGAATTCGAAAAATGTCCTCGTGACCGTTTGCTTAAAAAGAGCGCTCACTCTTAAGCAACTACACGATGAGACAAACGGGTCTGGTCGCTTACGGGAGCTTTAATGCTAATTAAAATTAAAATTGCTTTTACTATCTCTTACTAAGTTATTTTATTCCGAGCGACGATGTTGAAACTTTAAAAAATGGACGAGTGACCAGTATAAGATATATTATAACATTTAAAAGACGTTCTCTGGTTATTAAAATGGTTTGAAAATTAAGAGATTTCGATTACCAGTCTGCAATCTTTGAGAAATAGTGATTAAAAAGCGCTATCGTTAAAATATTTATAAAAATATATACGTGGTTAAAAGTGTGAAGTAGAAAAAATTTCGCTAAAAACAAAACGATAGTTGTGCAGAAATGAAATGCTTATATGAAGTTCATAAAAGAATAGAATATTGCCTAGGTAATGTTTTGAGTTATTGTCCGATTCAATTGTGATTGCGGTATGCCAGGATTTCAGTGTTTTCCTCACGCGAAAATTCCCTTAGCACAAGTTGTAACAGCGAAAATCATATGAACTGAAAACAGTGAAAGGTTAAATTATATAATTTTCTAGAGTTCTTTCCGTTGTTGATGCCTTTGTCCCCAATGTTTTGCCTCTGAGAAGAATATATACAAACAGCGATTAAGCGTGATTCAAAATCGTTGCAGAATGCAAGGTAGATGTGTTGTTGGAGGGAGTTGCAGTACAGCAAGCTTAGGAGAGAGCTATTCTCTTAATTCAATTCCTCTATCTCGATGGCACTCGTCAGTCCAGAAGCGAGAAAAAGACGAAAGAAGTGTGCTGCCTTATACGAATTCGGCAAGAGGGAGAGAGGGAGCCATTTAGAGCAGTTCTTCGATCTCGGGTTCGCCGCTATTGTAAAAACCAAGAGATTTTCATGGCCTGTATATTCTTTTCTAACATCTAGTACAAAGTTCGACATTGTTAAGGCAGAGAAGACACGAATTTGGGATAATCTGGGAGCCATCTGACTATTCTATTGACACGAGGTGAGTTAATTATATGGCAAATTAATCGCTTCGCATTTTTTGTCCTCGAAATAGAAAGTTTTCTAAACGGATAGTCAATGACACGTACGTCTTACAACGGTGCGATTAAGATTAGTGAGGCTTGAGCCTTCGAACTGCAGAACCAGCTATGCATTTATTTTTGGATTTTATTTACAACCGCACGCAAGCTACACGCACGAAGTCCACAATGCCGCTGAGTTTCTTTAAAGGCCCTTCCGCAATTGTTTTGTTTTATCTCAGTTACAGAATTAAAACGAATCAAGCATTCATAAGTATATAAGGAAAGTAAAACAAACCATTTAGATTCGACTTTACGGAAGGAGATTGTTGTGCTGAAAGGAAAATGTGCCTGTTTTCGAATCAAACACTCAGGTTGTTTTACTTTTAAAACAGAAGAACAGTGAGGGAGAAATGTATTTATTTAACTGATACGTACCATACTGAACCTTTTGTCAAGATCTTTTCGAACGATTTTTAATTACTAGTACGAAAGATGCAAATTTATGTAACTCGCAATGTTCGCACACACTAATATTGACTTTGTATAATACGGTCGGTCGGCAATAACGAAGCGAAAAGGCGGATTTTTCCACGAAATTTTTCGTGTTCATTGACATTTTTATAACTCTTCAATAGCTATAAGTTAACTCTTTAGCCATGGTTTTAACCTTTATAAGCTAAATAGGCCGGCAAATTGTCGATCGTGACTTCCCTGACTTGCAGTGTGTGGCGGGCTCAACTGGCGACCCGCACTTCGAAATCGAAAAAAATATATACACCGAGCCGTCCTAATCGTAGCTAGACTCCGAATTGTATTGCTAGATGATACAGTTCTTTCATTGAGAAGCGAGGGCGCCAGACTTGCTCTTCCATATTGACACTTGCAGTAACAAAAGCATAGTCATAGTGAGGAGGTAAGGTTTGTCCATGACAAGATAAAGAAGTTCGTATCAACTTTGGACTCTCTAGATCTGTTCCTGCACAGGCTTCCCGTATGCGACAGCTTGCGTATATAGAGAGTTGTATGGGAAAATCACCGATCGTAAAAAAAATTGTGTAAATAACTAACACATGTGAAATAAAGTTTTCCTGCCTCAAATGTGTCGTGAACCCTCGGGTGTCAGCGCATGACTTGGTTTAAATGGACCAATCAGAGTTGAGGATGAAACCAGCTACTTGACCTTTGCGCAACGGCCGTTGGCGCGGACCTGCCCACACTGAGCATATCAGGAAAGCCGAAGAGGCTAACTTTAAGCCAAATTTTGCGTTCTTCGCGAGTCTTTCGACCGCCGAAGCACATGTATGTGGAGTGAAATTTATTGGGCTTTATGGAACTGTTGGTTTTATTGCGATTCGGGACTTTTCCTTTTGAGGAGAAAGCGATTTGTGGAGTGACGTCTGGCCAGCGATCGATGGAGTGGTCTGCCTTTCTATTCTTTTAGAAGGAGAGACAACAGTTTCGAACAACTCCACTAAACGGCGTCAGAATGGCTTTAAAATCGGCACAAGAGACAAGTACGCGACACATTTGAGGTAGGAAAACTCTATTACAAATGAGATAGTTATTTAAACAATTTTTTTACGATGGGTGATTTTCCCATATGATTCTCTATATACACAACCTGTCGCATACACCACGTATTTTGAGCTTGGGAAGCCTGTGGTTCCTGTTGATATAAACGTAACAAAACCTCAGTGAAACTCCACTCTTTCCATGGTCTTTCCATGGCCGCGTCTACTATTAAACTGTGTATATTTCCTTAATTAAGACATCAAAGTATAAAAACACTTGCAGAGCGTTAAATAACACACTCTTGTAAGAGAATCGGCGTTTCGTTCAATTTCGCTATGGTTAAGAAGAGGAAAACAAGAATAAGATTTTTTACCTTATTTGGCTAAATTTTACAACGTTATTAGTCCTTTTATTGTTGGGTTGTGTTGTCATGCATTTACTGAATTCACATTTTGTCGCAATCACCAACACAAGCAAAATAAAAAGACTATTCTTGATTGTCTGCAACAATTTAGCGGATGTTAAACCTGCTAAGCAGGAATGGCGTAAAAAATAGAACCTAGGATAAGTACACGAAAAATTTAAGAGACCATGTGGAATTTAACTCGCAATTGTATACCTTTTCAAAGAATGCCAAATAAATTTGCTTAAACGTTTTCCAGTTTAAATCTACTGTTTTAGCAAATCTATAACACAAACAGATCGAAAAAAGATGCTCTGAGCACTGGTTGATAAACTCAGTGACAACGAAAAGAAGGTATATTCCTGCGGCTCGTGTTTTCTACATTTCCTTCCTGTTCTCGAATGCCCGTTGTGTCTTATCACAGTGTAATACAAGGTTCAGGCTTCTTTATTTGTTAAATATAAGGCTCCGTAAATAATGTGCTGTACTAATTAACTGCTGTCGTTTTATTATAGCTGGTTGGCCATTATCCCATTGCAGGCCAACGGTTTCGACAAAAGAAACGTTTGAACTCCGTCTGAATATCCCTTTTAAGAAAAGCGTACACAAAGGGGTTAACAGCCGAATTCGCTACTAAGAACAGAAACCTGAAGTCGTTATTGATGTAACTGCTCCAGGATTCTTTGGACACATTCAAAAGATGAAGAAAAGACGAGGTCATCTCAGTGATGTAGCAAAGCACAAATAGACCAACAACGATACTGATCAGCTTAGCTGAGGACATATTGCGTTCTCGGTGTTGCCTTAGGGAGTCAAAATTGAGCCTCGGGTGATTGAAATGTAACTGAGATTGTACAGCCATTGTCCTGCGGGTATGTCTGCGCGAAATGTACAACACACGCCATGTAGCCACTACCATGACAACGCAGGGAATAAATTCGAGAAATGTCAATAATAAAGCAATGAAAAATTTATCGCATATATTCCTGGTTTCTGGTGAGGACGAGAATATCCATGTAAAAGGAAGTAAGCAGACGAAAAAAGGGAGAGTCCATGCTGAAAATATAAAGCGAGGAACTCGGCGCCATGTCATCAGAGTGACGTATCTAAGTGGGAGAGCCACAGCAACGAAGCGATCCGCTGTGACAACACACAAGTTGCAAGCCGATGAGTAGAAGAAGAAATAATGAGACGAAGCCAAAATTCGTAAATTGTGGTATCCTGAAATATTTTTGCGCACACAGGTAAATGGTATAGTGAAGAATCCAACACAAAAATCAGCCACAGCGAGAGAAACAATGAATGCATTGGTTAATGAATGAAGCCGCTTTTTCACAGCGATAAAGTAAATCACAAAACCATTTCCTAGAAGTCCCAAACCACTTAGAATACATGTTAGAGCGAAGATCCAGCTGGTCATATTGAGTGCGTTGTTAAGCAGCGGGAGTGTGTCAACCCGGTTACTTGCCGGTTATACATCTAAATTGTAACTGCCTGTTCGGCGAGGTGTTAGTTGCTGATAAAGATGGGCGAAACCTTTTGTCGTTCGTATTTATACATTGAATTTTAGTTTCCAAATGAATATAGTTTTCTCCTGATTGATCGGCTACGAGTCACTGCCAATTTATTTTTTACTGTTGCTTTACTTGGTGTTTGTTTCTTATCAACCTGCTTTTGTGTTGTAAATTGAAAACTTAGCGAAAACTGTCAGATTGTCAGGTTTTTTGAAAGAAAGGTAAACAATTATTAATTTACACGGAAAACTGTTTCCATGTATATTTAAAATACTTTTCCTTTTCGACATCAATCGACGAAACCTGATCACGGCGCGCTTGTCTTGTACAATAAACGGGGAAAACGAAATCGATATTAAATGCAAAGTAAATGAGCAAAGTTATCTGAGTGTGTGTGAATGTGTGCTTCGTGAACAGCTGTCGCTTTTCTTTGCAGGATAAAGCATTGTTAGGCGTTTTTATCTTTTTGACGTAGCTTTAAATAGCCCTTTTGCTTGTTAACTCCAAACCCCTCTTTAGCACTTTCCTTGTTGTCAATTTTTTTCTTTTGTTCGTTTTTTTGTGACACACTCGGCTATCGCCTCGTGTGCCACTTTTCTGTTCTTACCGCATTTTGACGTCATCTGTGATCTATTATGAACAGGCGCACGCAACATGGAATATTTGTTAAATTTATTGTTTCTCTCGTTGGCGCTAATTTTCGGGTTGAATTTTTTAAAGTACCATTTTCTTAGCTGTGCAACAATTTTTCAGGGTACCACAATTCTCGAATTTTAGCTTCATTTCATTATTTCTTCTTTTATTCATCGGCTTGTAATTTGTGTGTCGTAACTGCGGACAACTCACTCTGACAACATTGTGCAGAGTTCCTCGCTTTATATTGTCAGCAAGTGCTGTTCTGTTTTTTTTCGTCTGCTTTCTTCCTTTTAAAACATTTAGCGATAAAAAATTACGATAAAACATTTCGTAAAAGCATATTAAAAGTTTGTCGACGACGCTTCGACGTTTGGCCAATCTCAGTATGAGGCCTATTTTATCGGCAACTGGAACGTATAACTACAACTTGGCTAAATGGTTAGAAGAAAAACCCAAACCACTCTCTCTAAATGATTTTACGATTACCGATGCCATTTGCTTCTCTGACAAAATCCGCAACTCACCCATCGGCGAAGATGACATATTGGCGCCTTATGATGTCACAGCCCTCTTTGCTGACGTTTCTTTATAATTAAATGAGACTATCAACATATTAGTCGAAAAAGCGTTTGCCGGTGCTTGGTTTAACCAAACTTATGGCCTTAACCTGCAAAAGTATCAGCTCACAAAATTCCTCAAGATCGATCACCACTACTAACCAGCTTCAGTTTCCAATTCAATGGCCAGCTGTATGAACAAATCGACGATGTGGCTATGGGTTCACCCTTTGGCCCTCTAATGGCCAATGTCTTCCTCTGTCATCTTGAAGACAAGCTTACTCGCGATAGTGTGATGCCCACGTTTTACAAGAGATATGTTGATGACACCTTGGCCAGAATGCCCAGCGCCGATGCTGCAGTTGGTTTTCTCACCACTCTGAATAGCCTCCACCCCAGCCTGTCTTGTACGATGGAGCTTCCTGTTGACAACAAGATCTCCTTTATCGGCATTGAAATAATCAAGAACCGAACAAAGATCGACATACAAGCATATAGTAAGCCAACGGCAAACACTGGCTTGTTGCTGCATTTTCAAAGCCACACAGACAAGCGCTATAAAGATTGCTTGCTAAAAACAATGATCCATCGTGCATATGCTCTATCCTCAACGCCTGAAGCCTTCGATCAAGAATGCACCAGACTACGTTCCATCTTTACTCGACTTGATTATGCCTTGGCAGTAATGAATTCTACCATTACCAAAACCATTCAGAGCTTTTCATTTGGCACGAGAGAGAAAAACAAGGAAGGCAGCAGCGTTGTGCGAGTGATTTTGCCCTTCAAAGATCAAACATCAGCTAACGCAGTTAAAAGGCAAATGCGTGATCTCAGTCACAAGATTGGTACTACACTACAACCCGTTTTTATTAGCAGAAAATTGGAACAAGACCTCAAGCTCAGAGAAATCAAGCCTCCAATCGTAAATCAACAATGCGTAGGCTTTTACATGTGATCTGTGTGATTCGGATTATGCCGGCTTTACAGCCCGAAACCTTCACCAACGTATTGTTGAACATAAAAACTCTGCGATCGGTAAACACTTTTCGACAGCCCATGGGGATACAAGCCTCCACAAAGAAAGCCAATTCCGCATTCTAAAAAAGTACCAAGGAAAATTTGATTGTCTTGTCTACGAGATGCTTTACATCAAGGAGCGTAATCCTAGTCTCAACAAGCAGACTGATTCCATTCGCGCAAAACTCTTTGTTTAAAAGAACATTCCATCACGTGATTGCCTTTTTAGTATTTAAACTTTTTTTATCATTCACTCTTTGACTTGATAATGAGGTTAGCCAAACGTCGAAACGTCGTCGACAAACTTTTATTATGTTTTTACGAAATGTTTTATCGCAAATTTTTTATCGTTAAATTTCTTCCTTTTACATGGATATTCTAGTCTTCACCAGACACGAGGAATATATTCCATATTTTATTTTTTTTTTATTGCTATCTTATTGACATTTCTCGAATATATTTCCTGCGTTGTCATTGTAGTGGCTATACATGATGTGTTATGCAACACGCGCCCGATGTTCAAATTCGACACTGAGAGAACATCGAGAACGCAAAATGTTTTCAGCTTAACTGATCACTATCATCGTTGTAAAATTAGATAAATGTCAGGTAAACCCAAATTGCACAGTAAGTCGTAAATCAAATTTTGCCAACGTCCAACAACAACAACAACAACAACAACAATAACAACAACAACAACAACAGTCAACTAAATTTTCGTGCGCGAAACTATCTCAAAGTTCTGCTTTGTTAATAACCTTTCAACATTTTTCATGTATAAGATTGAAAGTCATTATTTTCTTTTTCAAAATAAAACATTGATATAGCGGTGATTCGCTAATGAATAGTAAGGAAAAGAAAATGTGGCCTTTCAGCTTCTGAAAAAAACCATTTACAGAAATTCTTGTGAAGCCCGTGCTTAGTAGCTTAAAGGCTAGCTACGCCCCTGAATGTTTGTCACTGACTCACATTTTAATTTCCAGATGTTACTAACTGACGCTTCGGTAACTCTCATGCCTTTATCAGTTATTGGAAACTGATGAGCGCTTAAGAGTTAACCTAAACATCTGAGTAGCAGCTGCAAAATATGAGACATCCGTTATGGGTCTATGACGAAAAAATTTATCAACTTTTTCAACGATGTCAACTGTATGTCTGTTCAGTGATAGATCACAGAAGACGTCAAAATGTGGTAAGAACATCGGTTACACACTCGGCTATCGCCTCGTGTGGCACGTTTTTGTTCTTACCACATTTTGACGTCATCTGCGATCTATTACAGAACAGACACACGGAAAAATGGAATCTATTTGTTAATTAGAGAATAGCTTAAAGAAAACAAGCGCGCTGTTTCTATTAAAGATTATTCGCTCTCGATTTTTCTATCGCGTGATAGTTGTTTTAATATAAATCTACTAGTCGTTCAAAACTTTATCTACTTTAGCTTCGAAAACACCAAGAAGCGGCCGTCATTTTGTTAACAAGGGCACACTGCTACGCTGCTCACTATCTATCACAGAATGGATAGTGAGTAGCGTAGCCAAACAGAGAACGGAATTCGTAATAGAACGCTAGTAGACTTATACTAAAACTCGATAGAAACACCAATCAGCGCACGTGTTTTTATCGGGATATTTTCTAAATTGCAATCAAGCACCCCTTAAGGTACCGGGAAATTGTTACAAAACAGCGAATAAAAAAGGCTGTGCTCGTAGCCTGGATCATCACAGCGTTTTTGACAATTGCCAAACTTATCATGGCTACAACACACAGTAAAACAAAATTTTATTCAGTAAGCTGGACATTGACCGGTGTCTAGTATGCTTTGTCTGCCTTGGCATACATTCTCAGAAACACAGCGTCAGAAAAAAAACGCTTGCAAACCGAATAAATGACGCAGGAAGGAGCTAAACGAGTTAAGAAAGAAAACAAGGCATCCCACACCTTAGCAATCATTTTATGTGCGTTAATATTAACACCTGCCCTCAGTAACGATTCTTGTTGTTGTGGTAGCAGCTGCTTCACATGACACATTAAACTCGGGTGTAACAGTTATTTTCTCGAGTTGTTTTCTCAAGTTTTGTTGGGTTCTCTTGTTAACCCGTGTAAGAAAAAACGTCGACAGGCTTTCCTTGAGTTCTTTTAATTTAGGCATGACAGCCAGAAAACAGGACACCAAACATTGAGTTGATAGAAATACAACGTCATCGACCTGAAATTCAGCCTTCCGCCCCTCGCAAAGCTTTTTCAATGGTCGTAGTAAAGCGAGAACCAATTTTGCTATCATCCAGTAATCATAACGTCGACGAAATTTTCATATTTTCACACCAATACTAAGGAGCTTACATTGGTTGCCAGTTCATTTTAGGATTATTTTCAAAATATTGTTGTTAACTTACAAAGCTCTGAATGGACTGACCCCTGATTACATTAGAGACCTACTGCGATTTAACATTTCTTGTCGGACACTAAGATCTTCCAACAACAGGTTGCTTGATGAGCCTAGAGCAAATCTTAAAACGTATGGTGAAAGGGCTTTTTCCGTGGCGGCACCAAGGCTCTGGAATAAACTACCCCTCCAGATCAGACTTTCATCATCAGAGGCAGTTTTTAAGGCTAATCTTAAGACTTATCTTTTTTAAGTATGCATTTGATTTGTAGTTTTTACCTTTTATTTGTAGATTGTATTATATAGCGTATTTAATTCTTAAGATTTTAACTTTTAGGATTTAGGATTTTAGGTTTTTAAAGAATTAGGATTTTAATTTTAAAGTATTGTAAAGCGCCATGGACAATTAGTGGAAAATGGCGCTATATAAATGTATATTTATTTATTTATTTTATTTATTTATATTGAGGAAAAAGATAAAAAATCTTGCAAACAGTACTTCGTTTAAGCATCTAGTATGTGCAAGATCTAAAGATGGTATTATATAAAATAAAAATGTCCGAGCTCTTGGAAAAACTTTCATATTGTCGTCATTTTCTTTTTGTCTTGTGTCCTGGCTAATTCCTGTACGGCTTTCTCCCAGGCCTTCACGGTCAATTGATTTTGGTGGATTGATGGTCGTGGCGCTCGCCATGATGAAATTCAATAATTAAGTCGCTGCTTTGCTGATCTGAAAGCAAGGTCTAAGGCCTGATCGATTTGACTTGTTGTTTTTTTTTTAGATTTCTTTATATATTAAAGAAAATTATAGAAACGGTTACTTAGTCGTTGTTTAGTAAATACCTTAGAAAGCTACTCTTGAACCCGAAATTTAAGAAATTTTGGTATATTTTTGTGCACTTTGATGGAGCGCTATAGTACATGTGGTTCAGATGTGGTTTGAAAGCGCCGATGCTTCTTACTCGATATAAAAACGAGTCGGCTAAATTACTTCGAGAAAAGAGCATGTGCGAAATTAGGGGAAACTCTGAAGCGAAAAAGCATAAAACCAATTGAAAGGCTGACCGGACGGCCGAAAAGGGTAAATCGCCCAATATTTCGGTTAAACAGGACTAACCTTCTTCAAGGGCTACATTGAGGCTATGTAGGTATGGATAAAACGGTTACAAAATTTGAAATGATTCTAAAGGAAATATGTGACATGAATGGTTAAAAAATTGAGAAAAAGGAAACGTGTACTAAAGCGGATACATAAAAAATAGATTAAATTTTGTCAGGCCTGTTTAAGCCAGAAGGTTCAAAGGGCTTGCCCTTGGAGATCAGAAACGCTTGTCTTGCCTTGCGAATAGCGTCCCTATTTGAGCTGACGAGTTCTAGAGGAACGAGTTCTATGTTGTCCATAGAATGGGCAAGAAGGGTAAAGTGATCTGAAACGGCGGTGGGTTGATCAATGTGTTGGTGTGTGATGGCTTTCTCGATTGCGCGTCTGTGCTCACCAAATCTGTCGCTGGGATGACGGTTGCGCGTGATATTCCCAAGCGCGCCCAGCCTGGGTACGAGGCAGTTCCACGAAAGACCTTGCGCGCTTTTCTTTTTTCCTATTTAGGAATTCTGTGCTATGATGGACTTTTGCGGGTTTTGTTTGTCTGTTTTTCTTTTTTAGGACGAGCTGTAGACTAGACTCTCCGAAAAAAAGAATAAAACTGGCCGACAGCCGCCCGCGAGATGCCTGCGAAATGTACTTGCAGTCCCATTGACCTGTCAAATGTCAATGTCGTTTCCATGGTGAACAGTCATAACCGACGTTCCAGTACTTCGTGTAAGATCACTTTGCGAACGAGCGGGGTAGTTTGTGTGTAGCAGAAATGGGTTAGTCAGATTTGCGCTCAATATGGTCGAAATGACCGAACTTTTAAGGGAAAGGAAAGCAGACTATATTCAGGTATGCTGTTGAATTTTTGTAGTCACGCCAACGCCATCTGAGCGAAGTTCTTCGCAATGATACATGAGGGGCAACCATGGTATGCGATGGCCTTTCACCTTGGTCGCCATGATTTTACCGTAGTAAGTTTGACTGTTCCTTCCGAAAATGACAAAGAAACCCGATTTTTTGGCTTTAAGATGGTGTTTAGGTGTCAAAGTATTTGATTATAATTTCCTTGTTTCCGGCTCATCGCACCACGTCGATCGAGAATCGAAAATTGCGATCGGTTGTCCGGCTTCGATTCAAAAACTCGTTTTTGTAGCGCTATGATTGTGTTTTTAAGAATCGTAAACTTACTTTATTAAACTATTTTCGCCTGGTTTCGTCCTTTGTATGAAAACCGGTCGTGGCAGAGGTCCTCCTCGATCAAAAGAAAGGTGAACAGATGCTAAATTCTTGCGAGGACAAGCTTATATATTGTCGCTCTTCGGTGTGTTGTACAAAGGATTAATTCTTGTTTGCTCTTTCGATGGTTGTAAACTTGCAAGAGAACGGGCAGTGCTCAATAGTGCGAGATCGAAATCGCTTTTTGATGAGGAAGAGGTAATGAAAAACAGAATACATTGTAAGCGTCCAGATCCTTTTAGTTTTCTTGTTAATGAAACTAAAAGTGGTGTAATATTTTGTTGTTGACGCGGTAAACATTGTTCTTGATAATTTTGTCTGATAGTTGAGATTACATCGTATTTGACAGCTGTTTGAGTGTATGACTTTTCTTGTTACATTGCGCGGCAAAACATGTATTTTACACGGTTCTATAGAACGAAATTAACTATAATAGCGACGAAATCCACTTCTCTGTTATGCACTGTAGTTAAGTACATGAGTGAAGAGTTTTGTCATGTTAATTTTTCAACACAATTGTTTTACGACGCTAAAATGAAAAAATATTGGTTTTTACTTAAGTGTATTTAAAGCTCCAGAAATTTAGATAAGGACATTGATTGTTTCATGAAACTCGAAATCCAATGTTCCAATTTTTTTCTGTGTACAGACATGAAATTTTGGAAATTTATAATAGCCCAGTACTTTTTTGACTTTGAATTATCGATATTAAAAAGTGATGAAGCCCCCGATGCAACACCGTCAGTGAGACAGATCACAGCCAATAGATTTCTACAGAGGAGTTTATACCAAAACTAAAACAAAAAGAGCAAATAGCAGGTTTGTTTTGGTTCATGAATTTCAAGATTCTATATTTAGTCTCTAACTCAGCTCTTAAAAAAGTCTGTGCAGGAGTGTAATTCAAGAGGTTAATGTTTCCATGGAGTAGTAGTGAATTGGTACATTTATTTTCCAGCTTTTTGCTGGCTTGAAAAGCTGAGGGCTTTTTTCGAGGAACTCAAATAAAATTTTAATTAGAAAAAATCTCACGGCATGGTAATATTTTGAATACAGTTAAGAAGAACTTAGTTAGACTTTAGCTCTCAAGCTTGAAGTTATCCATATTTCAATTGAAACAGATGTTTGTATCAGCTAAAAACACAATAACACATGCTTTTTAAAGCGTGTGTTAAAAAGCATTCTTATGAGGTTTGACATAAACTGACTTGAGAATGCTTGAGGATTTAATCACAGGGTCACTTAGAGAAATGAACTAAATTGAGTTGTTTCAAATAGTATTCCAAATGTTACCATGCTACGAGAAGATTTTTAATAAATAATTTTTGTACTTATTGCTCAAACTTTGGGCAGAATCCGTTTTAAATCTCTTTATACTTGGGGTGCAGTTAAAACACGAAATGGCAAAATGGCAAATCGCACTACGAGCAAGAGTCAATGTGGGATGTGGGTGTCTGAAAGTGTTAAAATAACAATATTATTATTGACAGCTAAAGTCAGTGATGTTTAGGCTAAGCTGAGTGCTACATGTATTTAGGCCATTTAATCATTTTGCCATTTTGTGTTTTAAGACGCTGTTATACTTGTTGGCTTATAGGTATTTAGAACTTTTTCCTAGGGCTGACCCTATGACAAAGTTTAGATGCACACTTCCCAACCTGATCTTTTCATCTGAAGAAAATTTTTATCAATTAAACTATGACAATCTTAGCACAGTCAAAAGCTGTAGTGCTGGGAATTCCTTCCAATGAGTGATGCCTGTTTACAGTCAAAAGTTGTAGCACTTGAAGTGATACATGAAAGGTCATTGAGTATTGTTTTATAAGAACCCCTTAATTACCTCTGTGTGTTGTGAGTTAAGCTACATAAATTGTTTGTTGCTTCTTTAAGGTTCATGATAAAGTGTCTCGTACAATGGTGAAAGATCCAATAATCCTAAATCACAAACCACTCCTAAATGGCGACTTTGAATTTCTTGGACGGCAGCATCGTTCATCATCAGAGGTTTGTGCTTTTCATTGCGTGTATGCATGAGTTCCAGTTTGCATTCATGTGCCAGTCAACACTGGTACAAAGTTCTCATCATCATCTTCATGGAATCCTCTTTGTCCCATGGGGGAAATACCCCTATAGGGAAACCACTATTGCCTTCTATTACCGTTGCTCCTCAGCCGCCCTTTTGGTCTTGCACCAATTCATTGTTTCCATCAGGTCTTTTAATTATCAGTGTTATAGTAAAAAGTAAAGTAAAGTCTGCATGCGAGCCAAGTGGCCCATCAGGCCGGAGCTTATCTCGGTTTCTGTAGCATGAAGCGACTAGGAGTATTTCTACTCCCCCCTGGATGGGATGCTAGTCCATCGCAGGGTTACCCCCAGCATTAAGTTCGCCAGTACCCATTTATACACCTGGGTGGAGAGAGGCACTGTGAGAGTAAAGTGTCTAGCCCAAGAACACAACACAATGTCCCCAGCCAGGGCTCGAACCTGGACCGCTCGATCCGGAGACGGGCGCACTAACCATGAGGCCACTGCACCTCCCACTCAGTGTTATAGTACTCCAAGATTATTGGATGCTTGTGCACCACACAATTCTAGGTCTCCACGTTCCTTTGTGCCTTGTGGGTTCCAATCCACTGAGAGGCACGCTAGGTCCCCCTCATCACACCTTAGTGTATGCCCAATCCATTTGCGATGTCTTCTGTTAATGGTGGTGTTGATAGGCTCTTGACCCGTTCTTAACTCGATACATAAATCTCTGTTGGTAATCACCTCTGTTGGTAATCACCTCAGGCCAATACACTCTCAGAATTCTCCTCAGACACTTGTTGATGAAAGTTTGTACTTTCTTTGTTTCTATATGCTCCTTCTGGAAAATGATTTCAGTCTTTGTTTCATGGCATCACTCCACTTTGTCTGTGAGTAGTGTGTTTCATGTCCTTATTAATTTAGTTGCCTGAGAGTAAGGCAGCTGACAATACTAGAGAAGAAAACAAATTCTCATCATAATCACTTGTTAAAAACACTGTGACAGCATCATAAGCTTGTGATTACTACAGTGAAAACATTTACTCTGCTTTGGTATCTTGTTTCTTATATTGCTTGTTTATGTTTTTGCAGTGTTCATCAGATTCAAATGTGGACACATTGTTGGAAGAGGCAGACAAAATTCAGAGCTCAAAAAATGGCTTTAAAAAGGTAATAGTTTGCACGTTTTTCATTTTGTAAGTTTCTTTTTTTAAATTGTGGCTAAATGTAGTTTAGGCAAAGTGTGAGTCAAGCCAATGCTGCCTCACAAGGTGACCATGCTCCGTGGGGTCTCACAGTGGTTTTGCAGGGATTAACATGTGTTTTGGTTGTCAGCTGAGAACGTGCAGTTTTTCTTGAGTGCCATTCGTGCCTGTAGCGTGCTTTTGCTCTGACACCTCCCTCCTTTTTGCTGGTGATGGTAAGTATTTGGGATGGTAATTATCTGTCAGTGTGACGGTGCCTGGTGGTTGCCACTCTCAGGGATGCCATGGATACCTGTATGTTCTGCTCGAGGCTCATATCTCAGGCACCTTTCGCAAGCTCATCAATTGGCTATGAGATAAAGTACAATCATGTTGTAGCCTTGAACTTGGCATGAAAAAATATTTTGGACAAAATCTGCCCTTGGAGGTCCTGTTAATAGGGCCAAGTTTTCATGGTCTGTTGGTGACCTTATTAATGGGGTTTTGCTGCAACACTTAATACATGGTTAGCATGAGATGTTGATACTACTGTATGGCCTTTTAAGAAGAAAGAGTTTCATTTTTGTAACAAATGAGTGACTTCCTTTTCTGATGCTCTCAAAATATACATGGTTGAAACATTTTCTGTCTGTTTCTATTGAGTTTTAAAACTTGTATGGAAGTTTGGGAGAACTTGAAAAAGCTGTTGGAACGTTCACCTACAGTTCATGATCACGTTCCGACAACATTTCTACGGTACATGTAGTTCTCCCAAACTTCCACTGTTTTTTTATAGCTTGACCGAAATGGAGAAAATATTATATATTTCTTAAATGACAGCAGGTAAAATACTACTGGTAACATGTACATGTATGTACATATGTGTATATACATGTATATGCATACAATGTACCTTCAAGTTCCAAATGTTAAACTGAACAATTTTGTATGGAAAAGATGAAAGAAATGATGAAAATGATGAAAAAAATCTTGGAGTACTATAACACTGATAATTAAAAGTACAGTGTGTACTGTACATGTAGCCACTGGATTTCTGTTTTCTTAGATTATGAAGCCACCATATTTCAGAACCTTGGTATCTTCTTATGATATTGTCCTGAAATTTTGTTTCTCACTGGCTCAGTACAGTGTAGTTACTCATTTTTGGAATTTTTTTAAAGTAGTAGTGGGACTTCAGATAGTAATTGTCACACTCTACTTTGTTAAATAGAATGCACCAGCCAAGAAGCAAGTTCGTTTTAACATGGAAAGAAATAAAGAACACTTTTACAGTTATGCTCAGGGATCAGATGACGACATTTCTTGTGACCTTATGAGCAATGTTAATTTTGTGGATTACAAATTTAATGATAACAGTATGTATGAGAATGATGAGGATGATGATGATGATGATGATGAGGACGATGAGGACTCTGAAGAAGACGAGGAAGATGAAGAAGACTATTCAGACCACACTGATCGGGAGTCCAGTGAAGATGATTCTAGAGTGGACAAATTTGGATATTTAGTTGATAAGAGCACTCCTCCTTTAGAAGTTAATAACAATTCAAGTGACTCAAACATTGGCATAAATTCAAAGAAATTAAATGGAACTACAGAGTCTGTAAATGGCATCTCTGATGAAGTTGTTGAAAAGCTTATAGTAAATGGACCAATGGATCATCAGGAAGTACAGAATGGAAAATTATATGAGGAAAAAAGATTGCTAGACCTTAGAACACAGGTAAGTATGGTATGTTGTATTTTGTGGAACAAATACAGTATGATGCTTTTTTACTGTTTGTCTTACATTTCCTATAATGTACATACTATAAGTGAGAATTTGATTGAGGGTTCAGAGGCAGATTCCATGATGTTCACTGGTGGGTGAGGGTGGGCAAGGTTGGGGGCAGCCTTGCACACAATAGATACGATAACTATGAATTCCATTTGTATGGGGAACAAATTTAGAATATTCTTCTTTAGATTTGGGGGAGGGAGGTGGGTCAAGACTTACTAGACCCCTCCCCAGTGATAGATTTACTTCTGTACTGCAGAGTTGTGGTTAGTTTACTAGGGCTACAATGATACAATTTCTCACCATACAATACATATCTCGATACAAGTGCCATGATACGATACACAATACAGTATATCATTACATACAACTGACAGGTGAAGAAGAGCTGTGACCATGCGTTTTGTCCGTGGGCACACAAGACTGTGTCAGCTGACAAGTAATTGGAACTGCATATGCCTCTGTGCCGCCATCTTGAAAGATACGTGACCAGAAGTACAAAGCAAAGATGGAACTTCTTTTCCTTTTCCCAGGTCCCTTTGTTTAATAAATAGCATAAGCTTTGAAAGGGCTTGGACTTGGGCAAGGTCTCGTAATACATGTAGACAGTCATTTCTGAATGTTGAATTTTTTATTCATGAAAAAACACAATATCATAATATCGCGATATCTTGTCGTGATATCAATATTCATATTGTGACAAAAAATATCGCAATTCACTGGTGCATCAGTGTATCGTTGCAGCACTATAATTTACTGTAATAACTGTCAAATACTGTATATGTACCATTTGATGACTGTTTTAAAAATAACTGTATTTAGGTTCTTCACTTGGAGTCATCTCTAAGAGCCAAAGAAGATACAGTTGAGAATGAAATGTCCAATTTAAGCTCCAAGCTGAAGAAAACAAGAGAAGACACAAAACAAGAGGTATGAAATTCAGCATTTGACCCACGTGATGTATTCTCTCTATTCTGGGGTTTAATACATGTAGATAAGGGTTCTTTCCCCCAACAACATGCACTTTTTATTGTTTGCTTTGAGGGGAGGGGCTGTGGCCTCATGGTTAGTGTGCTCGTCTCTGGATGAAGTGGTCCGGGCTTGAGCCCTGGCTGGGGACATTGTGTTGTGTTCTTGGGCAAGACACTTTACTCTCACAGTGCCTCTCTCCACCCAAATTTATAAACGGGTAGCAGCGAACTTAATGGCGGGGGTAACCCTGCGATGGACTGGCATCCCATCCAGGGGGGAATAGAAATACTCCTAGTCACTTCATGCTAGTCAGAAACCGGGATAAGCTCTGCTGTGATGGGCCACTTGGCTCGTATGCAGACTTTTTTACCTTTGACGTCACATGACATCTATCAATGAAACTCTTTCTCACCTGAAGTCTCTGACTGGGCCATGATAAAAGACAGCAACAGTGTACTGTTACTCATGAATGTTTCAATTGATGACCGATATTTTCACGGACACTACCTTTATGTTTTCTAAATTAAATGTATTTTATATAACAAGTCACTTAACGCCTGGTCCCGCGGAAAACAATTACTGTAAGGTGTTTCTTTTGAGAGCACTCTCTCACTCAATCCTCTTCGTTCCTGTTGGAACATAGGTCATTGTTTTCTAGTGCCCACCACCTGACCCTATTTTTAGCAGTGTGTTTCACTTCCTGCCACATGAGCTGGTTTTTTCTTTCAACTCTGCCATTCTTGTGCATCTCCAGCTGTGCTGGGGTCTCCCTCTATTTCACTTCCCCTGTGGGTTCCACTCCATGGCCCTCTTGGCTATGTATCCATCTGGTCTCCTTAGTGTGTGGCCAATCCAACCCCAAGCTCTTTGTGTTATCTCCTGCTCTACTGGATGCTACCTTGCTTGTCTCCAAAGCTCCTCCTTGGGTATTCATGTAGGCCACCAAATCTGCAGGATTTTCCTGTTTTTGGGAGCAGTGGTCAATTTTGTGAAGATGGAGTGAATTTAGCTCAAGCCCTACAGACATGTTAGGTGCAAATGGTGACTGATTTCCGAAACAATGGGCACCAAAGGAGCAAGCTTCTGGAGGCATTCAGGGGGTGGGGCAGCATGCTCCCCCAGGAATTGTTTTGGATTTTAACTCCCTTTATAAGTCTCCCTTCCTGGGTTTCCGACTCATTCTGAAAAATCTGACTGATTGCTGCAAAAATTTTGAAACTGGTATGGATCTGTGCCTGCATGCGTGTTGCTTGCCTCTCTCATGGCTCTGTATTGTTGGTGCCACATGTATTAGTGAAGGGGTTACATTGTTTGTTGGTCTGCCAGTGCCTGCCTGCTGGCTGCATTTATGTGACAAGCTTAATTGCTGATAATGTTCTGCCAATAACATATTATTGTTGTAGATGGACAAATTGCAAAAGGAGTTAGAGGACAGGAAAAGACATTACATCACTGAAATGGAGAATATTGATAGAAGAAGAGAGGAACAGAAGTAAGAAAAAACATTGCTGCTGCATCACCCGGCAAATGCTATGAATAAGATCAAAATAATAAAATTTAATGAAGCGTTCTCTGGTAAAAAAAGAAAAAAAAATTAGAAATATGAGCTTTTGACAGCTGGTCTACTGTCTTGGATGGATAATTTATTGGATGTTTATTTAGTTATTTATAATTATAATCTCGTAAATTCTTTTAGTTGTTTACAGTAGTAGAAATAAACTGTTGTTGTTGTAAAAATTTGGGATAAAATGAAACTTTAAAAATTGGAACATCGAGAGTAATTCGCATGAATTAAAAATTCATGTAAAAAGGATGTTCGAAGGAATGCTAACAGTGCTAAAGTTAATGTTTGTTTAAAAGAATGTTGTATTGTCTCGGGAGTGGGCGTGAGTTGTTGTCAGCCTCAACAGTTTTGACCGTGTGCCATTATTCTCATGTATTTCTGGTGCGATTGTTTCCTTAGTCAATGATCGTAGCAGTTGTCAAAGCCAATTACATGATCAAATGCATGCTTTACAACGTTTGAACCGTGAACACATTGTTTTGTATTTTGGACACGTTCTTTTCTTTTGACGCGAAATAATCTTTTAGTTTTACTGATGTAATTCCATGGACATGATGCGAAACAAAAAGACCATTTAGTACCATTTGTCTGTAACACAACTAGAAAAATGTGTGTTGGAAATTTACTAATAAATACTCCGTACGCTTGCATAGTATGCACTGTACATATAGAAATGCAGCTCACGAGAAACTGTCTGAATTGTAATTCTTTTGTTTATAAGGAGAAAGTTTGAAGAGGAACTTGAGGAATTTAGAAATGAAAAGAAGCTAGAGGAGAGAAGGCAAAGATACTATGAACATGAGGTATGCCAGCCATTTTATAAAGCAAGATGTTTAAAATAAATCACATTAGAGGACGAGAAATTCATGTGGTTGAGTAACCTATCTGATGAGTTTTCCATCCTTAGCTTCGTATACGCAGTTACGCGCCATTTTGCTATTCCAAAGTGCCTCGTTTTATTCCTACTTCCAGTCTTACTGGACTGGTGTAGTTTTCGCCCGAAATTCGACCAGAAAATAGTCTGCGATAGCATCCGGGTCTTTCGGCTCTTGTTTTACGCTGTCTACACACTTGGGCGGGAAACTCGTTACCGACGGGAGACTGATCTTGGACGGGTTTCTTGTCTCCATGCCTCACTTTTGCGGTATACAGTATCTTCTTGAATTTTTTTTTTCTCAAACCTTCACATTGAATAAATCTGCTCGTACAATCCAATCCAGTAAACAACATGGTGTAAGAGCAATTCGGGAAACTTTCTTTCGGCTGTTTCCCTGTTGTCATTTGTACAAGTCCAAGACGTACACAGTAGTCAATTTTAGTTCCAATTATCTTTGTTGTTTGTTTATTAAGAAAATCTGTTGCACCTCGCGCTAAAAAAAACCCTGTCCAGTATGCTACACAAAGTGATTTTAGCTGCCATTAATGTTTGGAAACTGCTCATACATGAACATACATGTTGGTCAGTAGAATGGTTTACTATTGATGTGAAGTTTATATGAAATAATTCATATATGAACTGCGGCTGTAGATGAAAGTGAAGAATGATCATCGCAGTTAATTTTCCAATTTAAGCAATTGGAAAGAAGAAGCCTGAAAAAAATCAGAGCTTCAACGGGATTCGAACCCGTGACCTCCGCGATACCGGTGCGATGCTCTACCAACTGAGCTATGAAGCCACACATTGGGAGCGAGGTCAATTAATTGAGTTCATATCTTCCCGTAAATTGGAAAATTAACTGCGATGATCATTCTTCACTTTCATCTACAACCGCAGTTCATATATGAATTATTTCATATAAACTTCACATCATTTCACTCCTCACGGGAAGATATGAACTCAATTAATTGACCTCGCTCCCAATGTGTGGCTTCATAGCTCAGTTGGTAGAGCATCGCACCGGTATCGCGGAGGTCACGGGTTCGAATCCCGTTGAAGCTCTGATTTTTTTTCAGGCTTCTTCTTTCCAATTGCTTAAATTGGAAAATTAACTGCGATGATCATTCTTCACTTTCATCTACAACCGCAGTTCATATATGAATTATTTCATATAAACTTCACATCATTTCACTCCTCACGGGAAGATATGAACTCAATTAATTGACCTCGCTCCCAATGTGTGGCTTCATAGCTCAGTTGGTAGAGCATCGCACCGGTATCGCGGAGGTCACGGGTTCGAATCCCGTTGAAGCTCTGATTTTTTTTCAGGCTTCTTCTTTCCAATTGCTTAAATTGGAAAATTAACTGCGATGATCATTCTTCACTTTCATGGTTTACTATTACTACAGTGATTACTATAAATAGATAGACTCCTTTATGGGAAAGTAAGAATCTTATTTACTTTAAACAGGCAGCAATATCTCAGATGGAAAAAGACCTTAACCAACGAACACAAGACGTTAAAGAACGAGACAAAGAGGTATGTGCACGGGAAAGGGCGATACCCTCAATTTTTCGTTTTGTTTTGCTAATTAGGCCAGTTTGTTGTTGCTTTAAGGCTGGTTTTCACTAGCGACGGAGTCGGAGTCGTAAGAGCGCTTATGACCTAGTGAAAATCGAAAATCGGAGTCATAAGCAGAGTGATAATCTCCACGGAATCGGAGTCGGAAGAATCAGAACGTTTCCATTTCTTCCGATTGCGTTTACGACTCCGTCGCTTATGATCCAGTGGAAACTAGATTGTCGGAGTCGGAAGCAGAAGCGGAAGAACCAACCAATCACAAGGCCCAGAATGGATCATTGTGATTGGTTTATTTTTCCGCTTCTGCTTCCGACTCCGACAATCTAGTTTTCACTGGATCGTAAGCGACGGAGTCATAAACGGAATGGGTGTTCTTCTTCCGACTCCGTCGGTCTGATTTTCACTAGTTTGTATCACTCAACGCTTCTGATTATGACTCCGGCTACGACTCCGTCGTCTTCAGAGGACTTTCCTGCCGTTACAAAATTGGGCAACTGCGAGTCTCCCGAAACCTAGCTGTTGGTAACCTGTCGGCCGGCAGTTGACCGACAGTCGGTTTCGGAAGCTTACCCTAAATTGGGCGCCTTCCGTAGCCCATTTTTGTTTCACGGTTAATAACGGTCGATTCGAACATTTGCGAATTCAGAGGAATATTTTGCCTCAAAAATTCGTCTTGATTCAAACTCTTACAGCACGCGTTGGTCGCCTGTGATTTCAGAAGCATCAAGTGCCTTAGGCCTGGGGCACACGTCGAATCCAAGTCGCGTCGAATAAATTAAAAATAGCTGCGACAAAGAGTCGACTTTATTCCAACGTGGTAGCAAACGTCGAACCTGCGTCGATCCTATTTAACAAGTTGCACTTCATTAAAACACGGGAATAAGCACGTGTCCCCGTGCTATTCACTCGATGCGCGACTATTTACTGCTAGGACTTGCTAGCGAAATGCCGATACTCTTCTCCTCAGACAACGGAAGACCCGGCGCGGCTCTCTTTGGGTCCCTGTCACAAGCCTCGTAGTATGCAACGCTTTTACCGGCTGTGTATCCCTCAACGTCCTCCTTTTCTTCAAACACTGAGCATTTATTGCAAGTAGGCAATTTGCATCTCAAACATTTATATTTAGTGTTAATGTAACAGGAACAACACATTTCCATCACGCTGTGCGATGTCAGCAATGACTTTCGGCATTCTCTTCCGGTATTCTCGTCCCGAGAGGCCGCGCTCCTTTTGGTCAGCATCAAAAGGAGCGCGGCCTCTGGGGGCGAGAATGCATTCCCGATCGCGAAATTGTCTTTGTACAACGCATGCTCTTCAGGAGTTGGGGGGGGGGGGGGGGGGGGAACAGCGTTTGGCAGATGGAGGAGTATGCATTTTTGTGACGTTTGCTCAGTCCGTCACATTTGAATCAATTATTTTGTAATTTGCATGATTTATGAATTGAGTTCAGCGCGTGGTTAGAGCGGCGTTTGCTGAAACG
Organism: Orbicella faveolata; assembly: GCF_042242905.1. NCBI lineage: Eukaryota > Metazoa > Cnidaria > Anthozoa > Scleractinia > Merulinidae > Orbicella > Orbicella faveolata. Next base: position 21,913,360 of record NW_028301552.1, read on the forward strand.
CCGAACCACTGTCGCATTATCCGACTTGGCAAGTCGAACCTATGCTAGAGTCGAACCAATTAATTTGAGTCGAATTTAATTGCAGCAAACGTCGCACCATTCATGCGCCTATTTCAAAATTAATAAGTTTGGCGAATTAAATTCGACTAAGATTCGACGTTTGCCCTAGGCCGAAGACTTTCGCTACTCTTCGTACGTGTAGATGAGATACTAGCCCATCCTAGGGATACCCACTGGGTCCTGGGTCCTGGGTCCTGGGTCCTGGGTCCTGGGTCCTGGGTCCTGGGTCCTGGGTCCAGAGGGTTTCGGAGAGAGTTAAGTGTTTTGGCCAAAGAACTATACAGTGGACCAGACTAGAGCCGAAACCCCGGCCGAAGTTCAGCACAAAAGTAGTGCTAATACTGTGTTTCTTTTTTTTTTCTTTTTAATGCAGATTCGTGAATATGAAGAATACTTAAACCGCCGTCATGCTGTGTGTAATGGCAAAGAGGAGGATTTAGATGTTCTACAAAATGTAAATGAACTGTCTGAGTGGTGTAGCTGCTTTTATCATTGTGTGTTGTTGTATTTGTGGTGTGTACTACATAGGGAGGGTGATCAGGTGGTGGTGTCCAAATCGGAAATGAATTTGTTAAAATTGCATTCTATAGTCCTTGTGGGAGGAGCCAAAAGGAGTAACCAAACACTGAGAGACAAGATACATGAAGGAGATAGGAGATTCTGCTGCTGGTTTCGCCCCCTTGTCGATCTCATTCCTCCTTTTTCAAAGTGTTAAATACGGAAGCCGATAAGGGACAATCCCAAAATAGTTTTGAAATCCGAAAACATATTTTAAATCACAATGTTTTATGGAAATCATTTTTGAACAATTTATCAAATCTAAAACACGATTGCAATCGTAGAAATGACATCCACTCGGAAAAAAAATCCGAGTTCTAGATGAGACTTACAAATCTTAATAAATTTATTGGATCCACAAATAATTTTGTACAAATACGAAACTTGTTTGCAAATTGTACTTTATATTCTAAACGATCCTAAACTCTTTTCCCGCGTTCCTCCGCATTTTGGAATCGCAAATATCAGGGAAAACCTCTGACACCGGCTGACTGCTGGCGCAAGTAACACGTGACAAAATATTTTTTTCCGATTTCAAAAATAGTTTTTCTCGATTTGTCGATCGACGATTCCTGGATTTGGAAACTACTTTCTGATTTGTAGAAAGTTATTTGTGGATCCAATAATTTTATTAAGATTCGCAACAGTTTTTCAGATTTTACCAACTGTTCAGCAAAGATTTTCCAAAAAATTGCGATTGAAAATAATTTTTCGGATTTGAAGAACATTTTGGGATTGTTCCTTATCGGCTTCCATAGTTTAAAGACTCCATGTTGTGTTTTTTAAGTGTATCCGTCAAGAATATACCAGTACTACAGCTGTGCCGAAGACCTAGATTTTGTTATTAAATTGCCGGTGGCATTTTAAACTAAAAATAGGTTACACAATGTGATTACACTTTATCTTTGTGAATGTTTTAGTCGCTTTCCTTCTTTAGAATGGGTAAGCTCAAATAGCAGACAAAACTTCAGTAGTAATTCATCACTTCGTCTCGTAGGAACTGGATACTCTAGCAAAAGAACTGGAGGCGAAGAAGGCAAAGTTACTCCACAAACATCAACTTGTGCATCAGAGCTCAGAGGAAGACATGGCGGTATCAACCCCTCCCCTCAGAGTCAGGTATGGCACAGAGTGTAAAGCTAGTAGTTTTGGAATAAGTGAATTATTTTGTGCAGTAACCGCTGAACTGTTACTACAATTCTATGAATAAGTTTGAATTGAAATTCTTTTAATTTTGTTTCCGAACTTTTTCGATACGGAATCAAAACGAATGACGAATGCCTCTTGCGGTGAATTGACCACACTTTTATTGATTGCGAAGTCGTTAAGAACTTTGTAAAAAATGTCATAGATTGGTTTAATGCTGTTAATAATTCGAATTTTACTCCAACAATGGATGAAAAACTGTTATCATGTCCGGCCCATATGATAAAACATTATTAAGGAAATTTAACTGTACAACCTCGTATATGAGATACTACATCTACACTTGTAAGATGCAAAACAAAGCTATTCACCTCCCTACTTTTGTTAGTAAAGTGTTTTTTAGATATTGACTAGCAAATTTATCATAACAATTAATTAGATCTCCTATAATAATATAAGAGACAGATAACAGGGCTCGAAAAAAACCCCGTCCGTTCGTCCGGGACAAGTAGATTTTCCCTTCGCGCAAGTAACTTCCTCTCCTTACTTGCCCCACGGGCAAGAACGCAGGCAAGCCGTTCGCCGAGTAAATTTTTGATAACGATTTTGAGAAGAAAAGGTAAATTTTAGGCTCAAGGGTAATCAAGTTTTTAGATGAAGCTTGACGAAATTTACAATTTGTAGCGTTGTTTTGTTGATTGCGTGACGCGCGCTCACGGCTCACAAGTGGTTGCCTAGCACGTGATCAAAATCTGCCCCGATCAAATTTCCTTCCAGGATTAAAATAGCCGCCTTGGGCACGAAAACGCTGTGTTTATTTCTTTAAATTTTAGCAATTTTCTGCGAGCATTTTCCAGTTTCTCTGTACAAAACTTAACTCAACAACGATATATTAAAGCTGTAGAAATTGTATGCGAAAAGAAGTCGCATATTTCTACTGCAAAGGCGTAGCCAGCATTTTTGATGCTAAAATCCAGGTAAATCTCTGTTTTCGGCGAAACATGCAAGTTTGCTAGTGATAACTTACTTAGGCGCCGCTGCGCAAAATGAAAAGTATTATGTTATTAAAAAGAAATGGATAACTAAGTCATCAAAATACTTTCAGAGTTCCTAGAAGATGACTTAAAATACCTGGTAATGTTTCTTTCAAACGAAGATGTTTTCCCTCGACTGAAACTATTTTTCATTCACCCAAATGAAAAAATATGCTCTCGCCGGCTTTTCAAATTCGACACTGTGCCCGTGTCAACAGTGAAGTGGGAAGGCGACTTGTTGTTAATTCTGCGTGCTATAAATTTCTCGCGCCTCTCTTCACAATGATTTCGTGGAGCTAGACAAGATGCAGGTGAACATTCAAAGAGTCGAACGCGATCTTCGACGAATTGAACAAATTGATTCAAGGCTGTATAATAACGAAGATACCCAGCGTGTAATACAGGAACTAGCAAGTAAGTTCACGAACGAACAACAACAACTTGGGAGTTCATCCATGTTAATTCTTACAAACCGTACAACTTCCTAAAAGCGGGATGAAGAAGTTAAAAGTTGTGGAAGCATTGCAATATAATGGCGTAAACATGAAAGTGATCAGCACTAAGAGGACTACAGTCAAGATGGGTTTAGTACATTAAAACACGCCTGTAGTTTGACTGCCATTTTGGGGTCATGAATTATTAATGAGTTTGAAAACTTGGGCAAGCGGGGAAGTGCCCCGGGCAAGCAAAATTTGAGAGTTAATTGCCCAACGGGCAAGGTGGAATTCAAATATTTTTCGAGCCCTGCAGATAATTGTAACAAGGTAAAAACTTGTTTTTCGCAATATATATTAAAGTTACAGTATACCTTCGGGTCGGCAATTTTTCTTCAAATTTGGATTTTTGGGTCAAAATAGTGGTCGAAGAATAATCTCTAATTTCTGAAAAAAAAAATTTGAAAAAGGCTAAATACTGGCGGAGAAATGGCGGTTTTACGTTTTCACCGGAAGTAAAAGTTTACCTCTTGATTGACAGCCCTATAGCGCGTATGCAATCAACCGAGACGATTTTCGCGGGAATTACCTATATGGATGTCACGAATTGACTACTCAGTTGATCAGCATTGTTGTTCTGACTACCCAGCATTTTTGGTATCAGGCGTGTCTCTATTAAGTTATAAGTAAACATAGACCACGTTTAAACCATGGACCGGTTCGAAAAAGCGAAAACAGCGAAGAACGAATGAAAATACATCAATGAGTGAAGAAGCGAAAGTTCGCCACGCGGATGAAGCTATAGTTATCGTATAAGGCGGGCAAATATTCGTGGTAAGAGAAAAGAAAGGTTCTGTAAAAATTTCGGAACTTGACAGCAATAACAGGGATGCTGACAGAGACTCTTCTGATGAGTCCGATATCGACGAATCGTCGGACTCATTGAGACCATTTGTTTCCTTCGCTCAGCCACTCTAGCGTTCGTATCCTTTTTAGTCTTCCCCATTTTGCCAGACCAGCTTCAAGAAAAACCGAGCTACAGAAAAATTATCTCTCTGCCTTCGGTTCCTTGAGCGCATTGCGAAACACAAGAGTTTTTTAGAGATTCGCGCGTAAATTTCACCAGGAGGTTAACGGTAGTAAACTTTCCCTGCACTGATTAGCTTAGTTATCTGAGAACCCAGTTGAAGGCGTTTGTGGGCGGAGTTTGTTTGCGAAGCAGAAAATTTTTCTTAGCGCTGTTTTCTCGAATAAATTTTTTCACTTGAAGCAGACACTTTAAAGAGTTATAACTCAAAGGGAATTTGTTCAATTGCTCTTAAATTTGGGCAGTGGCTAGTTTAACATATAAACTACAAAAGCGTGTCTGGGAATTGTTAATTTCGAAATACTTTTTCTTCGAGAGCGATTTTTGTACGATCACTCCACATTTTTTAAATCCTATTTCGAAAATGTTCTGTAACTTTTTACTGCAATTGAATACGCCAAAACGCAGACACTGTTTTTAAGCGCTTTGGGCCCTGAAACCGAGGAAAAAATTAAATTGGCGAAAAACGAAATTCGCTTTGACTTGTAGCTTTCGAAAGGTGATTCGGCTGCTCGCATTTAGTGGTCGTGAGAAATTCGACAATTCATTTTCTTTCAAAATTCTTGGTATAGTTTGATAGCCAGCTCCATAAGCTTTAATTTGATATAGGGGTTTAGGTATCTACAGCTTAAACTGCACGCGCTACATCGCTTGCGCGCGAGACACCCCTGAAGGTATACTGTAACCTTAAAAAAAACAAAAAAAAAACAACAACAACAACAACAACAAAAAAACGCTGAACTGCTTTTACGTCGGCTGGCAAGTGAAAAGGACTGGAGATAGCAAGATTGCCTCGTTTACCTGCATGTATACAGCACCTCCAACGAGAATGTCCAGTGTTGGCTTAAGTAACGCTAATATGTTTTAGTATTCTGATGATTCAGACTGTTCCAATCGTTCGTTTGATACATGAGCATTACTTATGCTACGAATAATGAATTAATTATACCCTGCGAGCTGTTAGTAAGGCTGTTGCTTCTTTGTTTGTTTTTGTTTTAGGAGTTCGAGCCGAGCGAGTGTGGCTAGTAAAGGAGTGGACTTGAGGATTGAGGAACTCAAATCACAGAATCGTCAATTGCTAGAAGAACTGTTTACGTTAAAGAAAGCTATTGAGGGTAAAGACGAGGAACTCTCAGAGTTGAAAGAAAAGGTAAGAGCCATTGTTTGTCGTTTTGTTTTACCAAGCTAGTTTAGTTACCTGTGTAAATTGTTGTTAACGTTATCACTGGCAACGTTTGCCAGCCTGTAGCTGTATTGCTATCCGCTGGATTGCCCATTATTTTTGTTCTCGAGGGCTGGTAGGCTTGTAACAATGGATGGTGTGAGATTTTCGTGACTGGACTGACTATATCCCCCAAGGGATATGACTATCATGAATCTGGTTATCGTATTTACCTAGTTTCAAACGTGAACTCTGGCTATGTTTTGTTTGTTTGTCAGTTGGAAGTTTCTGAAAACGAGAGCAAGCGTCTTCAGCAGAGAACGAAGCACTTGGAAACTCAGTTAGAACTAGCGAGAAAATCGGCCGAGTTAGGCACTGATAGCATCTCCGTGGATGAGATTATGCGGAAGACCACCCAGGACATGCGGAGCGCCCGGAACTCCAGGATTATCCGGCCTTCCCGGGCAGTGGCTCCGTCCCCTTCGGTATCATCGTCGCCGGGTTTCAAACTTCCACGGATTTCTTCAAACGATTCTCTGGGGACTAAAAATACCAGCAGTACGGACTCCGGTAAAGGTACCAAGGAATCTGGGGTGAAGGGCTCCAAAGGATCTGCGAGTAAGAAAAATAAAGACGAAGGTAGCGGAAGACACAAGTTAGGAACGGAGAGGATTACCAGTTCACTGTGCGCAATCATGTAGTCAGGCTTATAAGACACGATGAAGGGCTTGGTAAACGAATGAAGTAATCTGTGTCTATCTTTTTTCAAAGACTGACTTAAACGTAAATTTGAAGAAATGAAATCTTATACATAATGATTAGAGGAAATACAAATCGGCTTTCTAGTATCCTGATATTTAACAACTGAAACCACTCTCTGTTTTTGTTCGTGACAGAATGGTCAAAAATTGGCCTCTACTTGTGCTAAAATAACAAAGTTGAATCCGAGCTGCCTCTCACGTAAGTTTGGAATTGAGGCTAATTGTAAACCTTTCACTTGAAACAGAGTTCATATGAAAATAACTTGAGATCATAAATCAAATGAATGATTTTCGAGCTTTTGGTTTCGAATAACGGGAAGAGCTGAAATGGTCCATTCTACATTTTCATACATGTCAATCTCTTTAATCTTTGCGCATCGTGATTTGCATCCGTTGTCCAGTAGTCCATTCCTTGACGTATATCTATAACATTGACGAAACACCGTTGGCGAATTATTTATGTTGCAAATTATAGCTGCAGTGCGGCTGAACTGCAGGCACTTGTCTCTCTATCCACAAAGCCTGAGCACCAGTGAAAAAGAGATGAAATTGAACAATCATGATTAAATCTAATTGAACGATTTTCGGTTTAAGAAAGTATAGTATGTTTTCACGGGTCAGGCTTAGAGAGACTTTCGATCAAACGAGCGGCCACTATATTAAATCCCAAACCATTTAACAAGGTATTTATTTTGTGGGTTTTGTTCGTACATTTTCGTTTGTAGAAAGGCATTTGTTACATGGCTTATCATGTGACTGTTATTTTCCCACGAACAACTAGCCAATCAGTGTTTAAAACTGTATGACGTACTGTCATGTGACATCGCTCTTAAAATAACGCGGCCTGGTGCAAGACAATCGAGCAATAAATCTTGACAGAGAGAAATCAACAACACATTTGATTATAGTATTTAAGATGTTGACATAAATGGTATATTTTTTTATTGAGTATTTTTTGTACTTCCAAATCGTGGTTGTAAATATGTTTTCATGGGTATTTATTGAGATACGTCCGTTTCCTAGGTCTTGTTTATATTTTCGTGTAATAAGAACAAATAAAATACCTAGTGATTGCCAAAGAATGAGTATGGTGTTGTTCATTGTCTGTTTGGGTGTTAAGACTCGACAACGAGTGATAGTATAAGCCGGATTAAGATCTAATGAAAACATCAACTGTATGTGGTTTCATTTTCTTCCACATAGTTAGCTTTGTTTTTCAATTTACCCCAGTCAGTAAATAGTGGGAAGTGCGCTCGTCTCCAGATCGAGCGGTCCTGGCCGGGGTCATTGTGTTCTGTTCTTGTTCAAGACACTTAACTCTCACAGTGCTTCTCCACCCAGGTGAATAAATTGGTACCGGCGAACTTAAATACTGGGGTAACCCTGCGATGGTCTAACATCCCATTCAGGGGAGTAGAAATACTCCTAGTCGCTTCATGCTACAGAAACCGGGATAAGCTCCGGCCTGAGGGGCCAGTTGACTCGTATGCAGACTTAACCTTGCACCTTTACCAGTAATTATTATTGACGAGAGGTAAATTTTAAACGAAGTATCCAACTCGAAGGAAACGAAGCACATTAAGTTGAAATTAAAAATGAACTGCTTATCGTCGCCTAAAGTAATGTACCGAGCGGGGGGGGGGGGGGGGGGGGAGGGGGGGAAGAACTCCCATGTAAAAAGGACGGTGGTGCTCATTGTTCCATTAAAATTTAGGGTTAAAAAAGCGGTTTTGTTACAGAGTGTTTTCTAAAAGAATAGAGGTTTTGCATGGCAGGAACAATGAAAATGTTTTGAATCACAAAGAACATTTTTTCCCATGAGAAAAAGAATCTATTGTTCCTGCCATGCAAAACCTCTATAAATGTTTAGTAGAATTCTACTAGTATACTAATGCAAATGCTGCAATCTGATTGGCTGAGCTACTCGTATACTATCAGCCATTAGAGTGCAGTGGCTGTCGGTCGTCCACAAAATGCGACGTTTTACCGTTTCTCCGAAGTTTTGGAAGACAGTTTACATGTAAATGGATAATTAAATTCCTGAGAAGACTAAAAGAAGGACATAAGCGGTTTCTTGACTTTAAAAACGTGAAATTATTGAAAACTAAAACAATTAGATTATTCGCTCTCGATTTCTATGAGGCGATAGTTGATTCGGCCTGCGGCCTCATCAACTATCACCTCATAGAAATCGAGAGCGAATAATCTAATTGCTAAATAGTGTACAGAAATGACAGCATAGAATGTTAAAAACCGGATACCATGGGCTTTTGGGAAATTGCGCACCAAGTTTGTCATTGTCCTTTCAAAAACTATTCGGTTTCCGTTTACTGGAAAAGTCGTGTTACCTCACGCTTTCCCGCAAGCTGCCTTGCTTTCTTGCAGTGACGTCACTTTCCTGCTGTCTTTGATCACATTTCGACCAATGAGCTGGTGAGAATTCTGCCAGTAATATTCTAGCTTGGGCAGTTTGTTGTCCCATTTCAGACCTTGTGATGATACTCTTGAGAATTCTTGCTTTCAAAGTTTCAAACAGTCGCGTGTATATGAATGAATAATTTTTAGATGGATAAAAGAACAATTCTCTCAAGAATATCACGTGATTGTAACTGCAAACAAATCGCCAAAGCTAACAAGGTCTTTTAGATCGGTGTTCTTTGCAAGCGCATCACAGCAGTTACTAGATTCCCTGCAGTTATTGTTGACTGTAAATCGAGTTGTTGCCAAAATTACACCAGTCCACTTTGTACGAAGCGAGCCGAGTAAGGCTTGGGGAGGAAGACTTCGCATACCTTTGATGCCAGCCATCCATGTTAGCATACTCTGGTATCATTACCTGATTCGTGAAAGAGGGAAATTTGAGAAGAAATCATGAAGATGTTCAGTCTTTCTGAACTTTATTACAATATCTCTGTTCAGGGGCAACACAGCAAAGCCGTTTTACGGCAATCCAAGTTCGCCAGTCTCAATAGACGAGATGAATATTAGTTAAACTTCTCTTAAGCAGAGTATCGAAACGAAGACGGATTACTAGGCTACATTTGTATTTTCGGTATTGGACTGGAACTAGCTTGCAATGGAGGCTCATGCGGGGGAATAGCATTAAAAAGAGACAAACGTCATTTGCATTTGAAACGACTCCCTGCGTTAGCCTCGGTTGCACGCTGGTTGCAGTCCAATACCGAGAATGGCCTATTGCTACTGTTCCTCCCGTGAATATATCAGTAGCTTTTACGTCAGTTAAATAATTTCACAAAGTTCCTCTAGAGTGGAATCTCCACACTACAGTCTCCAGTAAGCGTGATCATGAAATCATCACGCTGATCTTCAATATTTGTCTGTTCCATTGTTTCTTCTGCTTCCTCAACCCATAGGGACTGGGACTGCTGTTCTGTGGGCTCATCGTCGAGGTCAGCGTCCACCTTGGGTAGAAACGGAAGACAGGCTTCTAACATACCGTGCATTTCTAGGAAGGCCTATGAGAGAAGTGAAAAAAAAATTACAATGTTGCATTGCAGAGAATAGTAAAACCAAGTAATTTTGCGTTGGCCAACTTCAGCTTAGGATGGCCTTACACATTTTTACACAATGTGTTCTTTCCCTTTTCTTCCAAACATCTGACATGGCTCTAACGACTTACCCAAAGTTCGTCAAATCCCGTCATCTGATGAGAAGCCACATATTTGGACGAGGGCAAGTCAGGGTGAGCTTGATGAAACAGCCGAACAAGCTGTGTAGCGTTTTCCAACCTGAAAAGAAAATCCGCAGAATAGACCACTTCGTGTTATGAACACTTTTGTACTAAAACCAGCTTACTATGGAGGGTAAAACAAGGAAGAACATCACTAAACCCCAAATGAGGTTTGGAGAGACTGCTCAAGGATTAACAAGTCAGGAGGTACGTAGGATTGTCTTGGGGGCTGAGCAAAATTTGCTACTCTGGTAATTTTTGAGGCAGTTAGTAGGATAGTGGGCAGCCTCGGTGGCCTCTTGGTTAGTGCGCTCGTCTCTGGATCCAGCGGTCCGGGTTCAAGCCTTGGCCGGGGACATTGTGTTGTGTTCTTGGGCAGGACACATTACTGTCACAGTGCCCCTCTCAGGTGTATCAATGGGTACCCGCGAACTTAATGCTGGGGGTGACCCGGCGATGAACCAGCATCCCATCCAGGGAGGAGCAGAAATACTCCTAATCACTTCATGCTACAGAAACCGAGAGGGTTTTTCAAAAAGAAGAGCAGCATTTTGGGAGGTTTCATTTATCACAAGGGTAGTTTTTGGATGTCACAGTAGTCACAGCTTCTCAGTCATGTTTGTCCAGCATCGATCGCCCGGTCTGAACACACATACGACTTAAAAAAGTACAAGTGAAGTTACCTGTTGGCTTGAATTGTCTTGAGTAGAATGCCAGAGATAGTTTTGTTCGTGATAAGGAATCTCAGAAGCTTGTCAAAATAAGCTGTATTAAGGAGGATCTGAAAGCAAAAACAACGCCCAAGTATTGTTACTTTCATACAATCTTCATATCAGAAGTTTCGAGAAATTGACGAAACTACTGTCGGAAAAGATAGCAAAAGGAACCTTGAAGGTCACCACTTTACTCTGACTTGTTCCACTTGAAATTCCATAATCAGAGAACAAATCAAGCGAACGAATCAGGCAGAAAGCAAGAAAAGACTGCAAAACTACAGAGAGAGGCGTTCGCTAGCCAGCAATAGCATTGAAGATGGAATAGAGCACTCCACTGTCCTGTTCTCATTACCACTTTTCAGGAAACACACCGTCGCTGCTTTAGACTCCGTATTGAGAGGTCCTCCGGACTCAAGGGGGTCCGTGACAAAACAATTGACCCTCCTAGTGGCTCTCCATAACCAGTAGGTTAAACGAGTATCTGTGGGTTACGAAACTGAAACTGACAAACAACCTGAGGAGTAACATGCGAGGCACTGAGGGGAAGCAACACCACAAGCCCTTTAGGCTCCAAAACTTAAGGAAAAGGATCGGCTCTGAGAGCAACCTAACCTTGAAGACAGATTTTATGAAATTAGCCTGTTGTGCATTGCGTAACACTTATGAGGCCATTTCCGAGTTTCCCACTACCTCTGTGTGAAAACGAGTCTTCGTTCGAAACCATTCATATGAAAATGGGTTTATCACTCATTTTTATATAGAAAGTTTCACACAAGGACTCGTTTTGAAACAGAGGCACTTGAAAAGGCTCTCGAGGCAAATTACAAAACCCAGAAATGGCCTATTCCCTTGCCTTTTCCTCAACCGTTACGACAGGCTGGTAAATGAAGCTTTCCACAGCACTTACTTCATACTCTTGTTTTTGCTCGACATATTTGAACACTTCCTGTTCAACCTAAAGAATTCAAACAGTGAAGAACAATTAGATACCACACAATCCTAACTTAGTAAGGGATGCTACGGGGCACTTAAACCTGCAGCTCGTGGGGGTGGGGATGGAGGATCGTCACACAAAAAAGACGTCCACTAAATGATGATGTTGCTTGGAGGTCAGCAAAAAATGCTTTAGTATTTCTGACCTCTGTTTGGCAAGCGAACGAAGTAAATTTTATGTGTGATATGTTGACGACTAAACTAAGTATCAAGCGTTGATAAAGTTTGATTTAATTTTCCTTAATTTAACTGAAACCTTCGGGCACAAAATTGTTCAACACCAAACTACGCAAAGAATTCGAAGAAAGCCCAAATTATCTTTCCACTTATCAAACCCAACACACACCCTAAGCTCTTCACCAAACTAAAAGTAAACTAACTTTCCTGGACTACTAAGCCTGAGAAAGGAATTGTTGTAAATGTTAGTTCAAACACTTTAGGGACAAGGCCACAAGTTGGAAGAGGATAGGGCGGCTGTCATGGCTTGAGAAGAAAACAACCTCACAAGGAGAATCGAACAATTCGTCAGGCCTTGGAAATTCTGTGGCAGTCCCAGACCGTGGATTTGAGCTTCCGGCCCTAAGTTCGTGCATTCGGTTTTCCCGTTCAAAGATCTAATTTCAAGACGTAAACAAAAGCAGAATCCCAGGATAATTGAAACGTTTCCATTGGTTGCTGTTACGTTACAGGAGTTCGTGTTTATGCTTGCATCGACGTGTAATTCAGGGCGTTTTAGGGAAAAACTGCTTACAATATCAGCCTGAGTTAGCGTGCGTCCTCGTTTCCGTTGTTCGTCCAGCTGAGTTAGGACTTCAGATACACATTTCGTCTCCAGCAGTGTCTGCAAGGAAAGGAAAAGAGAGAAAAAAAATCACACTGAGAACCAGGGTTATAACTCAGACATTACAGTACATTTCATGTGAGAAGTAACCCAGCAAGCCTTCATACTAAATGTTCTCTAACCAACGACTCTTATCATCTGACTCCACAACCACCCGCAGCCACATATGTTCAGGTAACAGAAAATAAGTCACTGGGCGACCATCAATAAAGCCGGGGCAAATTTCAAGGTCAACCGCATAAGTGAAATACCTCAAAATCCCCTTAAAAGTAATAAGCGCCTCCTTCGTTTCCACAAAATTAATAGGGCTCTTACGAAACTCATTTTCGAGACTTTAAGGGTTGACATTATCCCTTCAAGTAAAGAGCATGCGAAAGTGATCCTAACACCCACCAGAATGGTTGAAGAAGACTGATATCTCGATTACGACCAAAAGTCATGCCAGCATAGAAATTCAGTGTACTTGTGAGGAAACAGACTGCGGTCTCACTGAAAAGTGACATGCAGATCAAACCTGAATGTGCTGCTGGCGCGCAGTGCTTGACGGGATGAGCACAAGGCAGGCTAACGCGTGAGCCTGGAGACCAACTTTGTGAAACTGTACGGCAATGGAATACACATCCAAATCAAGCAGGAGAGGGCATCTGAAAGAAGAATCAAACTAAATTAAAGAACATGAAGGAAATAACAGGGACACTTCCGAACGTAAACGCTAAGTAGCTCGAGTTAAAAATCTAAGTCACCAACATAGGAGCGCGGACAGAATCACGCCCAGGAAGACTGCTGTGATGATACTGGTAAGGTGCCACACGGGTGTTAGAGAAAACATTCAAGGCATCGACAAACTAAAGCAGTGTAAACCTTCTGAACATAAACTATTCACCTCTGAAGTAACGATGCCGATTCTTCACAGGCGGCTACCTCCTCTTCTGATAACGGTGTAGAGACTAGATGAGAAAGGAGTACTGTTAAACAATTGAACATTTTATAGAGTACAGATCGACCTAGACTTTCTTTAAGTCCTTTCCAATAATTCTTCCCTGGCCTGTTGGTTTCGCCGTTGGAAAGATCGACCTTTCGCGTTTTGACGTCCAACTCTCGCGCTCGTGACTTCGTCGGTCCAAGATTGCCCTCTGGTTTCGCTCGAAGGCAATTAAATGAATAAACAAACGATCAAGCAAAGGACTTGTGGCAAATCTACCATGGACCCCGATAATTCGAACTCGGTTATTCCGAACCCATTTCTCTTGGATTTGCCCTTGTTTTTTTTTTTTTTTGTCATTTACTATTGGCTATTTCGAATTCATTAGTGGAGTTGAACAATAAACACGTTATGACGTAAGACCACTGTAATCTTTTATTGTAATGAGCTTTGTCCTCAGGTGTTTTTTTCTGACCACTGGTCAATAAAATACATCCCATCATGTTGATTACATATTACAGTCGAACCTCTGGTTGCGACCACCTCTCCTCAGCGACCAGTATTCCAAGATACCAAACGTTTCCCAGTTAAATCACTATATTTGGAACCTCTTGTAAGCGACCTCCTCTCGTAAGCGACCGTGACCACTTTTAGAGCTAAAAGTTTGAAATTTTCCTTTGTTTTTAACCTCTCGTAAGTGACCTCTTGACGGGTAATAGAATGGAAATTGGATAATAAGGTGTTGTAACATTATCGTATTTCTGGATAGTACAAGAGACGGAAACTTCTGGCAAGTACCAGATTTTTTCCGGAAATCGACTTTTCACATGAATAAAAAAATCTAAAACATGAGGTAGGTCACTGCAGTTATCATATGCCAAAGAGGCAAAATTTTGACCGTAAGCGACCACCTAGGCTTGACATTTTGGGTGGTCGCTTCCTGGAGACTGTAGTTAGTATTCTTAATTTTTTAAAATTCTTTTTATATTTAATGATGACCCAGTTATTTCGAACCCCCTCTATTTTGAACTATTTTCGTTCTCCCTTCAGATTTCAAATAGCGGGGTTCAACTGCAGTAACTAAATCTATTTTTGAAATGCAAACCTAAAAACAATAGTTTTCCAAGAAGAAAACAATAACGGCACGAACAATAAACAAAAAAGCACTGCGTGGAGAACATAGAACACGGGAAGCCAAGAGCGACAAAAGCGCTTCGCAGAGTGAAAAGTCTGTCAGCGCTGTTATGCATAGCGATCCGTGTTTCTTCCTGGCGTGTGACTTCGCCTACCTGACTTGAACGGGGCTGTTAACACACTTCGCCATACTTGTGGTAGACAACGAACCTGGAAAAACAATATAGAATGGAACCAGGGCTGATTAACTTGAGTGTGTTTGCATATTTTCCAAGCAAATACAGTGTTTTCTACTGTCAGAACAGCAAACGCAGTAATTTTCCCTAACATATTACAAGTCGTAATTAAATTCTACTTCCTTGTTTTCTTTTTATTTATCTGCTGTCGATATAGAACTTAAATTGTAAGGGGAGCTTACAAGAAAACCAACTGGTTAACTCGGCTCTTCATCTCGAACGTTAATTTCAGTATCTGTGAAATCGCTTTTATATAGGAATTCACAAGACTGAATTAACAAGCTAATCAACGAAACTAACAATCGAAATCATAAAGAATCACAACGCAACGAGTTCTAAACAAGTTAAAATATGAGTTCCAACATGGCGGTTCGCCCCGTGTAGTTCAATGTGTCACCTTTGCGCATGCACTACAACGCACGCGCAGCTCGAGCAGAGCGCGGGGTCATTGCCAAATAATTATATGAATGAGCTCGATAAAGAATAGACCATTTCCAAGTTGCCTGTTGCCTCTGTCGCAAAACGAGTCTAAGTGCGAAACCATTCATGTGTAAATGAATTCCGCCTACAGGTTCATTTTCATGCAAATCAAACTTATTTTCAAAAGAAAGATTTTGCACAAAGACTTGTTTTGAAACCGAGACACAAGGTAACTCAGAAATGACCTACTGCAATTACAATTGACTGATTTCCTAGAAATTATCAATAATTGACAAGCTGCTGTTGTTAGAAGCTATAAAACATCATGCAGCCTCCAAAATAGTTGCAGGAAATTGACCCAGTTTAACAATCTGATAACGACGATGACAAGACTAACATAAAACAAATACTTGCCTGCCATAGGTCCGAAATCTCTGCCAAGTTTACAAGAACTCGTCGAAGGTATTTTATCTAACAATCAAACATGTAAAAGCATTAAATTCATTAATTTAAAAAAGAAGTAAAATAAACATTAAAAAAAAAAACAAAAACAAAAAAAACAGATGTAGTCACGTCGCAGCGACTACACTGAAAACGAATCCTTAAATGAGAACTAACCATTCTAAATGTCAACAGCTGCTGTAGGACACTGCTCCATAGCTGAGAATCATGTATGTTATTGTCCAGACACAGGTCTGCTACAAGACGAACGGCCTGAAACGTAAACCAAAGCGAAACTCCTTTACCTTCTCTGGCTAACCCGTCTATCGGAGACGAGAATAATATTCCCAGAAAACAATAACAACAACAACAACAAAAACAAAAACAAAACAGAAAAAAGCTAATCCTCTTTAACACGCGAAATAAACTTTTGCAATAATGCGAGACGACGATATGACTTGGTGCATTATAATCAGAAATTCTTTGCGCACACTTTACTCATTGACATTTCATGTGCTACATTGCCTGGCGTTTTGACTATTTCAGTCTCAACCTCGCATTCAATAGGCCAATTCCGAATTACCTTTTCAAAGTGAGTCTTGGTGTCCCTCCTTTCATAGGAAAATGAGATTTCATTCATACAAATTAAACTCATTTTCATATGAATGGTTATGCACCAGGCCTCGCCTTGATAGAGAGCCTTCAAGCAACTCGGAAATGTGCTACTGCTCCTGTTTCAGAGCAAGATATGATATTTCACCCTTTGTAAGAAGAATCTGAACTCAACAACACCAACCTTCTTCTCGTGTTTGTGATTCCTCCACAACCCTCGCACCAGGCCCTCCTTGTTACACTTGTCAAAGGTGCTTGCTGATTGCTGGATGTGTAGACCTTCAAGTTCCGCCAGACAAACTAGCGCCTGCATTTGCTGTCTGCCACCGGTAACAAAGGAAAAAAAAAGTTATCAGTAATACTATTTCACCAAGCATGGGATGCTAATCTCGTTCCCAGGTCTCTCTCCCACCATTTTTGCCAAGTTGCCAAAACAATTTTTCGGTATTTATTTATTACTCTCCTGGGTGGCAACAGCCGTTGTACACAAATGGTCACAAATGATTTGCTAGCCGTGAGATTTATTTCAAACGTTTCGTTGAGCTCGGTTAATCCTCCCCCATAAGATTCAATTATACACAAACGTAACATTTCAAGCTTATAAACAGTGCTAGATATAATTTGATTTGACTACAATCTCAGTTAAAACGTAGTACTTGAAATTCGCGCATTTTTCCCGTATGTGCGGTGACGTCATGCTATGCGCCCAAGCCTTCTAGATGGCTTCCAAAATGGCGGACATTTAAATTGTTCCGGTACGGAGCTTTTTGCTGTTACAATCAGGTTCAAAGGTAAGTTCACATCCTAAAACACAGCGATTTGATTGTGACGTATCGTATGCTTTCGTAAGAACGACTTTTTAAAAATTGGGTTTCCGCCTTCCGTTCTTGGTGCTCCGTGGGTAAACAAATTACATTACATTTACATTTACATTTACATTTTTTCTCCTGTAAATGTCTAGCACATGATGTGAGCCGTGGTTGCCACAGACTTTCGTTTTTAAAATTCCCTGACTTTCCCGCATTAAAATGAAATTTCCCTGACAATAAACACAAAATGACATATGATAGCGGCCTCCAGCCTCCCTTACAGCCGTCCTTTTACCTTGACAGTGACGGTTTACCTTCCTTATTAAGATAAAACATAGACCCTTTTCAAAAAAGGCTGCCAATTATAAATTATTTTGTAAGTGTTAAAAATTAGGCAGCCAACCTCGTTTTTAAAAGTTGATAACTCAAAAGAATTTTCACTTTCAAACAAAGTTAGTGTGGCAAATAAAAATGCATATGAAAAAACTTTACATTGCAGCCATTTATGAAAAGGATCTATTGCTTAGATCACGGTGAAATTAATGGTATTAAATCATCAGTGTTATAATTTCAATTTTCTCAGACTAAAAATAAAATCCCCTGACCTTTCCCTGACCTTGAGGAATTTAGGTAACCCTGAGAACACAATGAGCTTCGACCAATGCTTCAGCCCAGATGCTGACCATTAGGTCACCTTCCTCCTTCTCTACTATCGGTGTACAGTTGTTTCTAATACCAGTGAAATGAGGGTCTATCATAGGGGGTCGTACATTCCGCAAACCGCCATATTTCGTTCATTCGAAACCGCAGACCGCTTTCGTTTTCTCTTAAAAACTGAAACCGCCTTACTAGTACGACGATCGATCATTTAATACTCCTCACAAAGACCACAAGATCTTAAGAACAGAATGAATTGTTCCTAACTCAATCCAAGAACCAGCGAACAAAATGTTTTGACGTCTAATGCGCGGTTCACAAACACCAAAATTGCTCGAGATGTTTATAACGAAACGTAAAAGTACACGTTTTGAGGGCTCTGTGTTTGAATGACCGCCACAAAAACACGCAAAAATCGAAAACCGCGAGCTAAATTTATGATTTCCCGCAACCGCGCGATAAACAGCCAGATAACCGTAACCGTAAGCCGCCGGATAAATACGAATGTACCCGTATATAGACTTTCAAAACTGGCTTAAAACCGCCAAACTGCCAGACATAACAGTAACGTCTTAGTAACCGCAATCCTCACTTCTCATCTTACCTGATAACGCTGACTGAAGTGTTACAAAGTTTTTCAATAAACTCTCCAGGCGCAATGGCGAAGAGAGCTCGTAGCGCACGAAGACGGCAAGTACTCGGGGAACCAGTCTGAAACAAGTATTAACCAGATCAGCAATGCCAAAATAGCGACTTCCCATGAAAGAATTCTGTGTTTCTTGTCTTGCATGACCTGGCTCAATGCGTTATCATGTACAGCACATAGCTTGGTTCGTTGAAGTACTCAGAGAAAACAGAATTCCAGCAGTTTTTCAGGATACAAATGTAAAATTTCCAGGATCCAGAACTCAGAAAATTTCGGGGTATATATACTTTTCGAATAACTCACAGGAGTGACCACAATGAAAGTGTTTGTAATATCATTTCTATTCTTAATATCGCTGCAAAAATGTTCAGAGGTTTCTAAGAGTAGGTAAAAAAGGGAGGGTATTTTAAAGAAGTTTTTCAGGGCGTTGGAAGTACATTCCACAATTTTTGGAGTTTTTGGAGTAAATTCAGGGACCCGCGCGAGTCCTGTAATAAGGTGGAAATGCTAGCATACCATTCAAAGGCAGTAGCAACACTCCTCAAGTCATTTACTAGGGGGCTTAAGCAAAGACGGCGGCGACACCAAGGAAGACGCCTAGTAAAATATGAATTTATATTTTGCCTTCGAATTTCGCAATTTTCTAGATCTGTTCGGTACGCATATCGGTCTGAAAACCTGCTTAAACTAAATATGTAGTGCCAGTGATAACTTCCGAAAAGAAATACGCAAAATTAACCACCAGGGCACTCGTTCTCTAAAATACGCAGAACTTGGCACTTTCACGTCGTTCTTTTGCATAGGACGGCTACGAAATGTACAAAGATTTATAACACACCTGCAAGCCATTGTTCTACTCATTAAAACTTTGTTTCTTGACGTCGTTGCTGTCGTGTTTTGCTTAAGCTCTCTCATAAAGATCTTTGAGTAACCAGGCCACTATTTCAATATATCGTTTAACTCGCCATGTTTGCAAAATAAAGTTTTTAAGTATTTCTTAGTCGTACTACTAGGTCTCAAAGAACACAATTGTACTGCTCGCTAGTGGGTATAATAAATAATAGGGTATACCTATTTTTCTGATTTTTAATATTCTTCTGATATTATTTTGTGGATTTTTAGATGAATATATTTTATATTGCTGATCACCTTAGGTTCAGCTGATCGTTTTTTATCAGGATAAAGATTTTAATTGTGAGTAACGCTGTATATAATACCTTGTTTGCAAGATTGAGAAGAAATCTACCAGCAGTCTGTTGGTCGCTGCTTTGCATGATGTAAATGACTCTGGGCAGAGAGAAAACACAAAAATGATTCTACACCAGGCGTCAATGAACAAATTAGAGCAGCTCAGGATGTGGAGTGTATTGATAAAATACTACAGTTGTAAACAAATAGGCATGTGCAACAAAATGTAATTTGTGATAATCGGTATTGACATAAACTAATATTTTGCCGACACGGAACGGCGAACTGGGTGGGAGAGTAGTACGCGAAAGCTCATGGGTAGTACGTTTGTAAAAAGAGACGGTTGAGAAACTTGTGACATTCTACGGTCAGCCTTACCACTAGCACTTTCCCATAAGGTTTATTTTTATTGTGTAATTAGCATCACGATTTGTTTTTTCATTCTGTTGTTTATAGATCAACATTAAAACTCCAAAGGTGGCGCCACTGCATTTGGTCGGGGGTACACGGTCCCTATTTTTCCTAACAAGAGGTTTTTGGGGTTTACGTGTCCGGCTTTGGCGCATGTAGGACGTTACTCGATGTATCTCTTATCCACTTTGTTGTAAACTTATTGTCGCAAATAAAACATATCTTGGGCCAGGCTGACCAACGCGCCTATGCCTCAACCTTTGAGTGTGTTCGGTTATGTAGTGAAGGCAAAATTATAGTCATGTGCACTTTTTTTCAGCAAGAAATCAACGACATTTTTAATGATACATTTCTAATACATCTGTGTCATTATGAAGCACAAAAAAGGAAAAAAGTCATAATTTAATAAGGAATGACGGAGTTAAATTTACGTTAAAAAACCTTTCCTCGTTAAAAGACAACTGTTTACACATAGAAATCATCTCTTCCTTGACGCATCAACTCCAAGTCAGTCTTGAGGACGAGGTTAAAGACCTTGAGGATGGACTTGGTAATAAATAACACTCTCACAATTGACTAATGATATCAAGAATGTAAAGGAACCTGTACGACCTGAGAGAGTTGGCCTTACCTTCTCAAGTTCTGTTCATCTTCCTCGTTTTCACTGTTCTCATCACTGGCAGGTGTGACAAACTAAGAGTGAATTGTAAATCTTGCTGAGCTGAAGATAACCTTTTCAGAACGATTTTGCTTGTATTACAATACCATCCAAATATAAGGAACACGTTGAAATGATTTTGTGTCACAGAATGATAGTCTTTCTCACGACATATCGTGATATAGAGCGGTTTTCATTTGAGTGTCGAGAGGCAGTTGGTTTTGCATCAACTATGCTACAAGATTGGCTTAAAAAACTCGCGCCGCCTTTTCATCCAATCAGAAGTAAAACCAAAACCAATTGTAACTCACTCGCACGCGTTTTCCCGCGCTTTGGGTCAGCTACATGTACTTCGAGCTTTGATTGGTTCACTGTATTGTCTGTGTCTTTTGTGATTGCTTAAAATGATTACTTTGGTTTTGGTTTTACGACACTCAATTGAAAACTGCTCTATACAAACTTGTAATAAGTCATAATCACAGGAGATGAGGTTCTAGATCAGATGTCGATTGATTGCCTGAAGCAACATGGTTGACTCACATGGTTAAACCGGTGATCACCATGAATCATGGGTAAAGACATGATGATGCATTGTGGGTAACAGTATATTACAAACTCACGGGGTTATAATCCAACCCAACAGCTTTGAAAGGTTCAGAGCTACAAAGCTCTACCCGGCACACATTGCGTGCATATAGCGCTAACATTATGCATTTTTTCTTCGCGGTTCTCTGTCCATTAAAATCATGGAAGCCATGACAGGCGCTTCAGTATTAAAAAAAAGGCCAGATAGATGCTTTTAATTGACTATTTGGAGGCAGCGTGGCCGAGTGGTTAGGGCGCCGGACTTGAAATCCGGAGGTCGCTGGTTCAAGTCCCGCTCTGACCACTAAGCTGGAGTTGTTTCTCGGTAGACCCTAGTTCAACTCCTCGGTCATGCTTGTAAATAGTCAACTGGTCTGCCTCCCGCCGGTTGGGATTTTTAAGCCTATTACGTTTAATTGATATATTTGTTTCCTTCATTTAAATTGGCATGCCTGTGAACTAGCTAGATGTAGCTAAGCGCATTGACCACTGTAAACAACAACATTTGAACATTTTTGAACTATTCTACTGTTCCACAAACTTTTTCACTCATGATCCTAATTTTTGGATATTTCAGCCACGAGGCCAGCAGCCATGCAAATTTATTGGAACAAAAGAACGTGTTTACATAAGAAAAGAGTTTAACTCCCACAGGTTTGGTTTGGTACACCAACACGGCCGCCGTGTCATTGTTTTGGGACAACAATATGACTGCCGTGACGTCATGTGAAACACTCTTTACCTATTGCTCTCTACATTACATTTCTGTAATTATTGAAAATAATAAAGGAATATTAATAAAACCTTGAAATTAAATATGATAAAAAAACAAGTGAAGTATTACATGTATTTCAGTCTAAAGCATCCTTAGTTTTCAGTTTCTTGTAAATAATAAAAGTCAAGCAAACCAAACACGGGCTTATCAATATGACATTACCAACAAACTTTATCTCCAAATACCTCAGAGTCCCCTCCTGATGTATGAGTGGAGGAAGGAAGCCATTTCTGAAAGCGCAAAGTTAGAAGAGGACTTAACTTTAACGATCCCTAATGTTGAGTATCCTACGAGGTCACAGAGGCAAAGAAGTCGCTTTGATTAAAACCAAAGTCTCACATCACAGTGTTAACATCACCAAAACAAAACAAACTTTGATTAGTTGTTAGTGGTAACCTCCTCTCCACACCACTAACCCTACCTCTATCAAATGCAGCCTGATCTTCTCTATTTTGGTATTGTTTACGCTGGCAATTTCTTCGGTAGCTTTGTGGATGTCTGAAAGCAAAACAAAATCCCTTCTATAAGCGAACACGATTCATATCAAGTATGGTACTTTGGACGAGTCCTCCAACCACCGTGACCATTCTATCCTTCCATGTACTTAATTTTACGTCATTTCCAAAAACTGACTCCAACTTTCAATACCTATCCATTCTCATACCTGGTGGTTGGTGGGCAGTCCCTGGTTCCCTAGCCCCATAATTTTCATACAGTTGACAAATGAGCTTAGCTGGTTTACTGGTTAAAGAAGCAATGGAAGCATCTGATATGTTGTATTTCTGAAGCACGTGCTCAGTGGCCACTCCGCGACACAGCTCCAACAAGCGGGTGTAAGTAAGCTTTGCCTTCTCTTCATCCTAGAATGTGTAACAAAGTTAACTGTAGTGTTTGAGCTATGTACTTAAAAATAAAAATACAGAGCACAGAGCAGCAAATGGAAATCATATTTAGCATACTCGCTTATCTGTCCCCAAGATTTACAAGATGTCCGAGTTGCCCATTGCCTCTGTGTGAAAATGAGTCTGCGTGCGAAACCATTCATACGTGTCTCACCTGCACGTTTTGTTTCGTGCAAATCAAACTCGTTTTAATAAGAATAGGTTTTTTGTACCATTTCAAGTCCTGCAGGGCAGCTTCAGATTTTAGCGAGCCATAAACTAGAATGTTAACTTGGCCAATCACAGCACACGCTTGGTAACTGAGAGAAAAAGGATCATTTGCTATTTCCTAGCAAACACTCACGAGCAGTCACGAAGGAAAGACATTTCTTTGAATAGATAAGTTTACCTTCTGAGAACATGTTGCCTTCCAGGTCTTTGCTAAGTCTACGCAGGTATAAAGTATATCTATTTTTTCATCACCTAGGAAAATACACATGTTGTTAATCTTTTCACTTGTCAATTCTCAAAATGCTCCTGACTTTACTGGGACATTGTCTGTAATTCGCTTTGAGAGAATTGTTCGTGAAGAGCAGGTCTTTTATTTATTTTACGTATCATTAAATGTCTAATTAAAGATCTTACAAAGTATTGGCAATTGAACAAGCACGTTTACACAAAAATGTCGGCCACAAGTGTATAAACTTTTTAGTATTATTTACGTTCAATTACGTTTGATAAAACAGCGAGAAGATGCTTGTCCGCTAGACGAAATTAATTATACTTCCTGTTTATTACTCACAATACATAGCCAGCATAGTTGGCTGTATGTGATAAATAAAACGGGTTTAAAAATGTAGGAGTTATGTTCTGTGACGTGTCTGTATTCTCTATGATTGTTTTATTTTTATCCCTTATTTCTTTTCTATCTTGTGTTTTCTGCAATTTTCCTTGTTAACCTTGTAATGATACTGTCAAATTACCAAAAATGTAAAAAACCCCGAACTTTAAACAAACTAACTCCATATTAAAAAAAAACAACTAGTGTATAAAGTAGGTTAGTAGTATATTTTAGGAAATTTATCACTGTAATGCAAAGTGTTACTGAAGAAATAAAATAACTTAAAACCTGGAAAAAGAGTGGTCCCATTGTAATAATTATACTACTTGTTGTGTGACAAGCATGAAAGAAAAAACAAAGCTGTGAACAAGGTAACTAACAACTACAACTGAAACAAAAACGATGCAGTTACCAAGAGGCAGCTGCTGAGCAATCCACTTGGCGGCAGCAATTGCCATTTCCTTGTCCTTGATAGAGTACAGCATACTTTTGGCCTTTTCACTATTGTAAGTTTTCGCCAATTGGCCTTGTTCTTCTCCTGCACTCTCTTGGCTTATGTTAGGATCACTGGGAACACTAGGGGCTGTTGAACCAGTTGAAGGTCGCGCCAGGTTACGGATGGCTGTTAGATACATCTTATCACTGGAAAGCTGGACAGGAAAATATCAGTGCAAGTTTGTTGAGCTGTTCAAATTCCCCTGACCTTAGTTTGTGCTTGTATATGATTCGTCTTGGGAGAATGTGCAGTTCCAGGAGAGGAAAACATTCACTGTCACACTGCAACTCTGAGCTAAGGCCTCTAGAAATTCATAAGGGAGAGGGCTCATTTAAAGAGCCAAAATTTCAAAGGAAAGTATCAAATTAAACGGCAAGGTGGAGGTTTCTGAAAAAAACCCACCTCCTTAGGACAAACTAGAATTGACTCTGACAAACTTGACTTGAAAGAAATTGTTATTAAATGTCTAAATTTCCAAACAGACCACAAGCAAGTACTTTAGCATAGTAGTGATAAGATAATAGTTTTGATTTTCACCATTTATGAGCCCATCTTATCCTGACAGTGTTATCTTTACAGATTAAATGAAATCCTCACCTTCAGCAAATTGGCAATACCCAGGAGTTTGGGAACTGTTTCCTCAGACAGCTCTGGGGCTGCGATTTGAGACAAAATATAAATAAATAATAGTTATAGTAATCCAAGTTAGATAACAGGCGTATGAAAGACATACAAACAGAAGAGGAATGTTCCCATGCACGCTTACCCAGAACTTTCCAGGGATCACCATAGAGTAGAGAATGATATGGAAGCCTGGATCTTGAAAGTGGAGACAGTGGTCTCTCATTGTCCAATGTGGTCTGTGACAGACTAGAAGTTAGTTTCTACATGTACGTGATAACAACTACTGATTACATTGTAAGGCACGTTTTTACAAATTTTGATTAGAATAATGGATACTTTATTCGTGTTTAATTATTGAGTGTCTGAGCATATCTCCGGTTTGATTGACATGTACCCTCTGGGGGCGAAAAACCACGCACTGTGAATAGTTTGTGCAGATTGTTTACCTACCCTCCCTCTCCTATGGGAGCATTATTGGCGTTTTTGCGGGCTGTGTGCTGGTTAATAAAACCCTTTTGTCCCCAATAATAGGTGTGCCGTGTGATCTTTTAGTTTGTATTTTCCCGGAATTAAAAACTCCCAATGGCATGTAGAACTGCCACTGTATACTGTGTATCAGGCCTTAGGTTAACTGGGACGAGGAGCAAGGGAAGTGCAAAAAAATTCCATATTCTAATTAGATCTCCATACACTCATGGTGAGTTCATAACAGTTCTTTCAAGTTTCTTGGGTAAATAAATTAAGTTTGCATTTTAGAGACGTCCGTTTGACAAGTAGCACAGGGGAAAAAAAAGTTGTTCTGGTCTCCATATTCTTACCTTTTCGTTGTCAGTATTCTGGGATGAACAGTAAAACGATCTCTCATAACTAGATGGTGCTGCTTTGCGGTCATACTGATACAGGTACTCCAACAACTGAATTCCCTGCAAAGGATTTCAACGAATTCATAACTGCTGGAAAACATGCCACCAGTTATACTACTCGTGAGTTGCTACTTACTATGGTTTACAAATTAGGACCACTCAAAACCCAAGATAAACTAAGGAAACCTATCAACAATGTAACCTAACAACTGAACAATGTAACCTAACAAATGGACAATGCACATTGCAGTGTACCTAATATGAAGTTGACTTCAGACCGTACCAGCTATTTCTCACGTCCTGTAATACACGGATTTCTTTACTTATAACCTTTGCCAGGCCGTTCTAACGTATATAGCAAACGGTCACATTACCGTTTAACGGATGCTAATTTTTTCTAACGGCTCTGCAGTGGACAGGTTCTCCATTCTAACGCTATGATGCTAAGGCTAACGGGTACAGGCTAACGGCTAACGCTTACATTCTTCGCTCAAACATTTTGATATTCCGTGCTAACGGTAAGGTTAACGCGTCTAACGTTTATGACAAAACTTTCTAACAGGCAACTAATGGATGATTAACGGTTTCGCCCGTTTTTAACGGACAAGCGCTGAAGTATGTTTTCTCGTGTACGGTCACATTTTCAGAGGTAAACGGAGAAGGCTTTTTCACATAAGTCGAAGTCTTTTAGCTTTGAATCGTATTTTCTATTGTATTTCATCACATTTTAACTGTATTTTATTGCATTTTATTGCATTCTATTACAGCTCACTACAGCTCGATAGTATATATAGTAAGGAACGTCCTCGATAGAAACGATAGAACCTCTGATGTTTCTTTTGTTTTCTTACATATTAAAGTTTAATTATATTTTTGTATTTCTTTAAATTTCCTTCAGAGGATACGTGAAGATACTATAAGCTTAACAATGACTGGTTTGCAACGGCTGTCATTACCATCACCAACAATACCATTAAGAAACATTTTGTCGTGCAATTGTCATCAAAATACTTGGAAAATAATTGAACTTCCTATGGCTGCTAATTACTCCAGCACTCGCAGCCATATCAATTTGGCAGTCCATTGGACAACCATAGCTCGATCTCACATACAAATAGACCATATTCATATTCTCGGTAATGGACTGGAACTAGCTTGCAATGGAGGCTAATGCGGGAGATGTTGAAGACTCCCCGCATTAGCCTCAGTTGCAAGCTAGTTCCAGTCTATCACCGGGAACACGAATATGACCTTTTGCATCTTTACCTTATCTACAGCAGGGGCAGCCCCATCGTGAGATAGTTCTTTAACCAACTTAAGGATGAAGAGACTTGAATCATAGTCATACGGATCCACCTGTAAAGCAATATTTAATGTTAGCATGCACTTTCAACACAGCAAGAGAAGATCTAAATACAAACAAATTCGCCCTGCACGTGAGAATACTTATGATTTGGAAATGACCCAAATGCAGGGTCCTGTCGCAGGTCTTTCTTGTATTTATTAACTTATTTTCACATAAGGTTCTAATTAATGAGGTTACAGTACAAAAATAAAACGAAGAGGAAGTCAAAACTCGCGCTAGAAAGGAAAAATTACAACAAAAATTTTAAAAAAGGCTGGAAAAGATATGGCACAAACAAAAATTAGAAGTTTGCATAAAACATTATTAGTATGGTAAACAACAGAAGACTCGATTACCTTAGAGCCTACTTGCACAAGTAGTTTAAGAAGTGAAGTTGTACACGAGATCTTATGAACCACTTTCCTAACATTCCTTTGATAAGGCAGCTCTTCAATACTGTCTTGTGCACACAGTAGGGGAGAGGTGCACGTCGAGGGAGGGGTCGGTGGGATCAACTGCTGCTTTACGTATGTCAACAAAGCATTATCCTCGTCCAATTTAAATGCCCTGCGTATTATAAAACAAGGGAAAGTTGAGCATCGAATCAGAAGGGACGTAATGAATGGACATCGGAATAGACATATTAGCATCGTGTGCTTTAGAAACTGAGTAGCGTCTATGGAATTAAAACAATGGAGTGATTTCAACCATGAAACATCTACCAATAAGCGCTTTTAAAACATTCAAAATAATTTATGCACTTTAATTGGTTACTAAGCCTGAGGGCAGGCCTAAAATGTGAATCTGAATAGCTGAATACGTAAATGGTTACTAAATTTATTTCCAAGTGAGTGAGTATTTACGGGTAAGACTGGGTTCAGTTGCCACCAAAACACAATTCATCGCAATCCAAATTACAATGTCCGTTACAACGACAGTTATAATTTTATATCATAAAGTGAAATCCTAGCTCACGGCTAGTCACAGGATCAAACATCAACACTAAAGCAACAGAGATACTGGGGTTCTCACACAATATTAAGAAAATAGCCAGCAAAGCCGCCCTGTTGAACTCAGCATACACAAAAGTGCATTATTATCAAATGGTGCACGCAATTGGCATTAGCAAAGTTAACATCGCTTTGCCATTTCCATCGTCAATGTTATAAAATAATTGTTTCATGCTTTCAGCTGTGCGTCATGAAATTATGATGCAGTTGGAAAGCTTGTTGCTAGAAGCTAGAGTCTGCACCTCGAGCAATTCTTACGCTTCCTTCAAGCTCCCCCCAAACTTGCTGATGCACACAAAGGAAAAAAACAATCAAATTGTTTGGACCATCGATCATGATGCTATCTACAGCACCTGCAAAACTCCAGGATCAGTTCAAGGCTCATATGTTGCTTCTGCATCAGCTCTGGTAGAATAGCTAACTTCTCCTCTCGATCACTTTTGTAGACATCCTTCAGCGACATCTAGAAATGTGATTGAACCATTAATAATTAAAGAGTTTCCCTTTTAAAATAAATAAAAGAAATATGGACATATGCAGATTTATGCAGCTTAAGAGAACATAAAGAAAGGCGAGAGCGTAGACTCACCCTCCAACTGCGTGAAGGTCTAATGTACCAGATTCAGGGATTCTTTAAGAGGGATTACATTAAGGGCCAGGCACCAGGCAATTTGACCGGCTGTGAGGATGATTTTGCCTGCCTGGTTTGACCATCTAGAGGAAAGTTGTTCTTATAAAGAAGTTCAGCTAAAAAAGAATTGTCCGCCTGTGAAAACCAGTTGCCCTTCCACTGAGAACTTTAATGAAACCTCTGATTATATTAGTCATCCATCTAGAAAAGTTTACGCCAAATAATAATTTTCTGCCTATCTGTTTTATTATTATGCTTTGTCGTTATTCTCTTAAGTTAAACTTTGGAAGCTATCTTTTGACGCAATTTTCCCTCAGTTTTGTGGTAATTTTATACGTGTGAAAAAGCGGCATATTGAAGCACAGTTCCTTTCAGGCGAAAAAACTCAAGCCGTCATTTACCTTAAGCCTTCCAAGCTTTATTCCCCAAGTTGCATTGGTCGCTATTTCCTGACACTTTTCAAGTAGAGCAGGCTCGTTGCCCAGTTGAGCGTAGTCCATACCAACCTTGGCAAAGGCCTTAAAACAAAAAGCACTTGAAAAGGCAAACTTATTATGAAGAGAGGGGGAGGGGGGAGGGCGTTTTAATAACAACTAACTGATCAGATACAGCTGTATGTCGTTTATTATAGTTAATTATAGTTTGCTAGTGGTAGTCTTTAGTTACCCTTGACAGTAGTTACTGGTTGCAGTCAACTTTGTGGTCGCACCCATGTCGTTAATTACAATTAGTTCTGGTTAGCCTTTGGATAATGTCAGAACATGGAGGCATAGGTTAAAACCTTAGTTTCAAAAGGAAAAGACTGAAAAGAAACATCACCGACGAGTATCCTTTGTAACACTGTTTAAAAGTTTGACCACATTTCTTAATTTATTCGTAAAGCGAGAACGACAACAAGAAACTGCCTTTTTATGGTCAGCCATGTTTGGATTTCATTTATCACCAAATTAGGGCTGTCATTGACTTAGTCTGTATTTGGATTATCAAAGCTTGGCTTTCCTACCTGTACTGTAGTTAGCTGAATGGAGAGAGAAAAGGTCACACTAGCTAACCAAAGTTATCTCTATCCTAACTTTAGTTAATAGCCCTGATGACAACCAATGACACAAACGTTTCATCATCTATCACTTTTTCAATTTTCAGCACGAAAAAGTCAGTCATTTTTCATTGTACCTTCAACAGTTGTGTACCTTATAGCATCACAAAACAATCACAAACGATTAACAATCTGGATATCTATCAGTAATCCAGTGGTATCTTCAGATATCTTCAACCAATTTTTGGGTACTTTTTCAAACTGCAAATCTTTCTAGAAAGTTGTAAAGTTTTTTGGCGAATTTCTGCATTCCTAGAAATCTTTCGCAATTGCTCAGATTTGTCAAAATCGTATGAGGAATTTCATATAGTCATTGTTAGTATCTTAAATAATTGAAGCTTTAGTAACGATATATAAATTATATAATAGAACAGTGAGCTAAATACGTGACAGCTCAAGGATTTAAGTTAACGTTGTTATGGGCAAAAAGAATATCTTACTTATCCAGGGCTTCATTCATAATATGCCACTCTTGCCACCATGAAATTCCCTCTTATTTACTATATATTTTCCATTTTCCAAAACAAATTTGAGTAACAACCCCTGCCAGTTGCCTGTCGTGAACTCAACCTCCAAATTGACTACTTTCAATGAACCATGCACTTATTCAGTTCTTTAGTAAGACACTGTAAGGTCTTCCTATTTGCCTCCTTACCAGAATCTTGGCACAGCTCTGACCCAGAAAATTGGTCCCGGTCACCAAGTACTGAAAAGCAGTCTGTTTCGGAATGGAACAGAGATAGCCAAGTCCTACATCATGGTCTACTGATCTGCAGTTGAATACCTGAAAAAAAGTTAAGGGGTGAGGTGTCTTCCATGCCAGGTGAAGGCAGCGGAGGGCCAAGGAGTTTTGCTACTCCTTTGTTGGTTAGATCTCGCCGTTTTGGTTGGGTGTACTCTTTACACTTTATAGTTTATTCTTAACCTTTTCTGGAAGAGCTTCTTTTTTAAAATGCTGCGCCAAGGAGACAATGAAACTGAAACCTGGTTCTCATACGCCGCCAACATACAAAGTTGTCGCCAGTTGCAACTGACAACGTTCAGCGATCTGTTCCAGTTGGTCCCCGGCACATCTGAGATGGGTTGCCGACATACTCAAATTGGCGCGAAATGCAAATCGAATTGGCGCAATTTTCAACCATTCCAACTGTAAACATGGATCGTATCGTGTTGAGCTGAAGCAACATCAGTCCTCATTGTATTAGTGATTGCTTGCCAAGCATTTTTTCTTTCCTCTTTGGTCCTCATATTCATGACCGGATTTGCTATATAGCCCTGTGCTTTCTAATTTCGTTATTAATATACGGTTGCTTGTTTTGAATGTAAAGAATTGTGGGAAAAATCAAGTTGTTACATTTCGTTGCTGGCCACCGCAAATGTTCACATAAAATACTTTCATTGGCAACAATCGCCGGTAGGTGTTCCAGGCAGTGCCGGCGGCTGTGTCCCAGGCGTGTCGGCAGCATATGAGAACCAGGCGGAAGCCTTGTGAACAACCATAGTTAATAGAGGGGAATGGTTATGAAGCCCGGCCAACATCAAGGAAGCAAACAAAGACGCCAAGATTTATGTTGGAAGATCCACGACCGTGCACAATCTTTTGTTTTGCATTCATACACTATGCATGAATCAGTGAATTACGCAACCAAAACGTTTCTGTTGGTTAGCTCCTCGGTCAGCAGTAAACAACTATTGTGTTTTAATCTTTTATCTTTTTGTGCACGGTCAAGGCCAAAACAGAGGACAAAAACATACAACAACGAACTTTGTGGAGTTTCATAACCACTCCCCTCTGTTAACTATGGAACAACTAAATGTAAATTAAAATATAAAATAATTTTCCTGTCCTCAGAGGGCAACTAAAAAATCTTATCAAAAGTGGAATATTTTTCTTTTCGGTTCCACCGAACTTCTTTTTAACACAGTTGGGATGTGTACGTGTGAAAAGAACCAGATAGATAGATAAGTTTATTAAACCACGATTAAAAAATTCCTTCATGCAGCTTATTTACAACATCAAAACACTATCTATCTAACTAGGCAACAAATAGTAATAACAACTTCTTTCCAAGGATGCCATGCATAACTTCTAACAAAAACTGCGTGGACGTAGCTAGGAACAAGGTGTGTCCTAGTTGCAGCTGAATGCAAGTAATAGAAAAATAATAAGATGATCAGAATAAAGAAAATCTACCTTCCTCAAGAGGTTTCCACAAAGCTCATGGATCATTTTAATGCCCATTGTAGCAATTTTAGCTAGCCTTTGTTTTTCAATCCGACTGCTTCTTTCTTCTTCCTGAAAGACCAAACATGTACATTGTGTAAATATGCAAATCAAACAGCTATGACAATTACTAATAGCTCTGTATGGGGTTTTACTTCATTATAGACTTTTCTACCGTTGTAATAATGAAGTGCCTCTCCTAAGAAGGCACACAACGTAATACCTATATAAATTAATTGAAGTCCTTAATACTGTTAAATATAATTATTCACATTATTCTTGTAGTTAAGTAGTATTTTTGTTGGGGGGGGGGGGGGCTTTTTGTCTAGCACTTTTATCATAATGACACCCAAGGTTAAACTACTAAACAATGTATTTTCTTAGGTTAATTCATGGTTTGTAAGCTATCCCGAGAAATTCAATCGACAAAGGCCTGGCAGCCATGTTGGATGACACAAGCAAATGAAGCTAGTCAGAAATCTTTTGTTAATGTCATCCCGTCTGGCGGCGATGACATCGCGTGACAACCAAGAATTATATTACTCTCTTAAAAATATGCAAGTAACGTACTTCAGACTGTGAAAATGAACCTGCGGGGTCTTTCTAAGTTACCTTTTCTTTACTCCTTGTTAGCATGTTGTTTGCCGCAAAGTGTTGAAGACAAAGGCCAAGCGTCTACAAATGTACATTAAAGGACAAATCAAACGAAATGCAAGTATTTAAAATGTGTATGACGTTTTACGTCACAAAATAGTTTCAGTTCTCTATAAATTTAGTGGGTACTCCACTCAGAAGGGTACAAATAAGATACAAAAACAATTACAACGAGTATAGATTATTGTAAGCCCCTCTTTTAATTGTCCAGTTTCAACTCATCTGTACAATCAATCTGAAGAAAATTATACACAAAATACCAGCAAGAAAATGAAGCATAAGATAAAACAATACACAGAATCGTCCATAGTTCATCTTTCACTGGGACTAAGTCTGTACAAATGCGTCTTTACGCTCTGTCTTCAGAGGTCTTGGTTAAATCGAAACTGGATTATTTCAACAAAAAATAAAACCTTATTGGAACAGAAATTTTGCCCATGAATCAGCAAGCGGCTCACCTGAAGTAAATACTGCAAGGCCAATTCACACAAGCTGTTTTCATGTAAGTGTCTTATCACAGTAAGTCCAGCAGCACTGGTCAACATTAAATGTGAGGGTTGATTCTCCACTTCGGCACTTTCAACTACCTTCGAATCTTAAAGAGAAAACAAAAATAGAGGATTAGAAGTTGTTAGAAAGAGAAAACTTAATTTAGAATTGAGCATAGTGCCCATTGCAAGTATACCTTGGCCGAGTTGTGATCTTCCAGCCACTCTGGTTTGGTAGAATGGTCCTTGTTTACCTGGACTGGAACCTCCTGTTTACAATCAGAGAAAAAGCCTGAAGCCTGAGACATGAACTCAAAGAGGCACGCCACAATAATTGAGTCATTGTGACAGTGACTTACAAAATTACCCTCAACATGTAGAAAAACTAGAAATAATAGTGTACTAACGTAGGAAAAACCCAACAAGGCAATAATACACCGAAAAGAAGAATAGACAAAGATAGAGAAGATCAAGACAGACAACAATATTTGTTCAACTTCAAACGCAATTATTTTTATTCAACAATAAAGTTCCCGGACATTCAAAATATCGTCATTCAACAAAATTCCCCGTCCCTGCCCCCGAATTACCCCGAACGCTGTTACAAATCCCTAGTGTTTTGGGTACCCAAAACACTGAAAGCGTAAAACTGATGCAAGTGAAATCATCCACAATTCTGCTCAAAACCCATTTATCTTCTTACGAAGCTTTGTCTCAATAAATTAAAGCGTTCTTTAGGAACGGAAAGGAAAGGAAAGAGCGACAAATAAGTCTAAGCCAGAGTTTATTTCCGACAGGCAACACATACAGAGGTCGGTCACAGCTTGAGACCTGCATATTGCGTGACGGCCGTTCGTTCGTATATTGATTTTAATGGCCGCAATATCGGAGGTTTAGAAAGCGCCTTTCTCGGTTTAAATAACGTGCATTTCAAGGGTTATCGGTAGGCACCAAGCGCATGTTCATACAAGGATCTTTGGCGCGTGAATCCGGTTTTATATGTCGTTATAACTTAACTGCGGACTCGGATCAGACAGTCTGTTATGAATTGCGACTATTTTCAGAGACGTATTGTGTTTATATCAAGCTAAAGAACGCTTTAATTTATTGAGACAAAGCTTCGTAAGAAGATAAATGGGTTTTGAGCAGAATTGTGGATGATTTCACTTGCATCAGTTTTACGCTTTCAGTGTTTTGGGTACCCAAAACACTAGGGATTTGTAACAGCGTTCGGGGTAGTTCGGGGGCAGGGACGGGGAATTTTGTTGAATGACGATATTTTGAATGTCCGGGAACTTTATTGTTGAATAAAAATAATTGCGGTTGAAGTTGAACAAATATTGTTGTTGAATGAAATTATTTTTGGTTGAAGTTGAACACATATTTTTGTTGAATGAAATTATTTTTGGTTGAAGTTGAACAAATATTTTTGTTGAATGAAAATAATTTGGGTTGAAGTTGAAAGAAAATGCGTATCGTTGAATATAAATATAAAATGTTGAATATAAATACATGTTGTTGAACATAAATATAAGTTGTTGAATATGAAGGTCTAAGTTGTTGAATTTTGCAACATTTCGCTAACCACAGTGGAGCCAGGTTTTTGTAGTATAAAGTACATGTATGTAAAAGTATTACTACTCTCTCATATGCCCCGGTATGAAATGCTAATGCACTGCACACTACCTCATAGCACGTTTGTCAGGTTTTCATATAATATTTTACAGGTCTACCACAAAGGAAAGGGACACTAAGAGTGAAGTGTTCGGTTTAATCCAAGAATACTAAATTATTATTAGCCGAGAGCGAGGTCTTTTACTGGAAAATCTCTGACCAAGACCTTGCCGTATTGACCGAGCGATCGTGAGGTCAATACGGCAAGGTCGAGGTTTGAGATTTTCC
Source organism: Orbicella faveolata (assembly GCF_042242905.1). Classification (NCBI taxonomy): domain Eukaryota; kingdom Metazoa; phylum Cnidaria; class Anthozoa; order Scleractinia; family Merulinidae; genus Orbicella; species Orbicella faveolata. The sequence continues at coordinate 21,948,392 of NW_028301552.1, forward strand.
CGTAAAGACTGAACGTTTGAGGTTAATAAGTTGTTTGTTATATGGCTTTTTGCTTTGTTTTTGCAAGCCTGTAATCGGCCCGTGGTCATTACGGGAGAGTAACACCCAACAATTAGCCAATCAGAGCGCGCGTTATATCAGCTACAAGAACAAGCCACATAATAAAGCACTAGAAAATCGACCATGCTGAAATCTGCATGACCCTCTTCAAGTGAGGTCTTCATGGAACGTCTTTGCCTCCTGCAAAACTATTGTAGCCCTTCAAACATGTGACCATTACCAGGTAGTGGTCTGATCTAACCAAAGAATAAAACAAAAAACACCACCAGGTTGACACCCAAACCCCTCTGCTTGTCTCCATAAGATGTCTGCACCTCCTACAAAACTATTGCGGCTCTGCAAACATGTGACCATTACCAGGAAGTCTCCTGGGTCTACCCCAAGAATACAAAAACAAAATCCGCACAAGGCTCTCTGCTTGTGTCCATAGTAGCCCTCTAAAAACGTGACCCTTACCAGGAACAGCAGCCATGCTAACTTTAGCAGCCAACGGCAGAGCAACAAAGGAGTCCAACACTAGGCAGTCTTCTTTAAATCTTTGACCAAATGTCCATTCGATAAATGCACCCTGGCTGGAACTAAATGGGACAAGACAACAAAAATATAAATCTGATAAAAACGGCAGGGTTTATTAATTAATTAATTAATTTAATTAATTAATAGGTCAAGAGAAACAATTTTAAGTGATAATTATGTCAATGATGACGAGAAGAAACCACAATGATGATGATGAACAAGAATAGTGAATGTACTAATTTATTTGAAAAACCATTTGCACAAACCATTTTTAAGCACGAGTCATCCTTTCTACTACTACCTCAGTGCATTATTTCATGAGCACTGATAATAATTTCAGACAATTTACATTAAAAAATTCGAGGCAAAAATCTCCTCACTTTTCTGGAGTTGACTGAACAGAAAATCCATAATCTCCACTCTCGCACTGTGAATACACACAGTCTGTCAGACGACAACACTTGCACAGCTCAGCACAGTCACACAACAATTCTAAACATAGAAAACAAAAACATTTTAAACAAATACAAGTTACAGTTATAGAGTACTAAAGTGATGACGCCACAAAAATAAAATTTTTGAAATTATGGGATATGATGTCATATTTTTATAAAGGATCCTAAAAGATGCCCTCATCCCAAAAATTAGCTCTGAATTGCAACTCCAGATAGAAGTATAAGGGATCAAAGTTTGATAGCGTCCCATACAAACCCTTCAAAATTTGTTTCAGGTCCTTCAGTTTAGAACTGACTCAAAATTAGAGAGATTTATATGGGGCGCACCAAATTTTCATCCGTTATATTTCGGCTGGGAATTGCAATTAAGAGGTAATTTTAGGCAAGGACCCTTTTTTAAGGACGCTCTATTCGAAAATGGCGCCAAATCCCATAATTTCTCAAATTTATTTTTTTGTGACGTCACACTTTAGGACTCTATAGTTGGAATTCCCACAGTCCTGCAACTACTTCGGTTTTTTGTTCCTTCATGGTTTTGTCCCATTCCAAGACCAACACGCCAAGCTGAGTCAAAATATTTCAGGTGCATATTGTTCTGCGCTTCCTTCACATGTGATCAACATTGATACTGAGGTGAATGTTCACTGAATTAAACAAACATTTAAATCTAACATTTTATGTCTAGTACACAAAAACACTGACACATCATACAAGAAGACTTCAACCAAATGGTGATTTGTCTTCAAACTGTAAAGCAAATGAAGTTGATATTTCTATTACAGAGAAATTTACATAAATTTTCTTCTTTCATCTTTTCTTTAGATGACCTCTACTTGCACTCGCTTTTTAACATGGCACTATGCTGCTGCAACGTTGCGATATTAACAACCTTTGTTACTCTCTGATTTAGCAGCGTTTTCTTACTGGCACGTTTGTAAGATCGTAGCTTTTACGGACCAGACTCACTACTTCAAGTAGCTAGAACATGTAGCCTATGTGGGCGAGCTATCTTAATAAATATAAACTGTCCTCAGTATACAGAACGAAATGTGAGATAGATCTTGTTCAAAAGAGTTTCTGTCACACCAAACAGGGCAGTGTATTGTCCTTGTCATGTGGGCCATCTAAGACAAATATGAAATCATTTTGGTTCAGCTTATTTCTGCTGTTTCTAGTAACAAGTGAAATTGCATCTGAGGTGGCTGCCTTTGGATCGCCATCGCTTTTGGGATTTTCAAACAGCCATCAACGTTTATCCCTACTTTAAGAGCATTTCTACTTTTGGGTTAAGTTGGTACTTTCGGAACGTAAACTATGGTATGTCATTTTCTTTATGAGTGCTTTCGTATGGTAACTCTCTTCTGTATATTTAATTTTAAGCTGGGTTTTCTATAGTTTCGTTCTCATCTTATTGTCCAGGCATTTCCCTAACTTACAATACTTAGTCTCTTTGGAAAAGTCCCAACTGCTGCTTTAAAACGATGAAAAACCTCTTGGGCCAGCCCCATATTGCAGTTTTCCTCGCCGAGTCTACTTACCAGGTGAACAGTGTGTTGTGGCTTGGCACAGAAGCTGATGTATAGTGTATGTCACATCACATATATTCTTGTTTTTGTCAGTGACTATGGAATGTCCTTCTGCTAGCTTCTCACAGAGATTGAGGGCCACTTTGTACAAGGAACAAGCAGTTGATTCACATGGAGCTTTGTCAGTTAGCTCTCTATAAACAGACAATTTACATGTCCATAAGTTCTATGATTATAATGAAAGTGATCTCTTTTGAAAGTAGTGGTAAAAGTGCTGTTAAGACATAAAGAAGAGCTTGACACGGATCATATGGTTGGAGGGTAATGGGCAATCTGCAATAATATTTACACAAATGATGACAGATTCTACTTCTACAAGTGTGATACATAATGGAGAAAATTTTAATTCCCAAAATGTTCAGAGAGTGGCAAATACCACTAAATGAAATCCTGGTCATGTCCAGGTGCCCATCGACGGCACCGTGACATAGACTATAAGCATGAACAAACAACCTGGAGAACACTAAATCTCAGTACACTATAGCTCTTGAGAAATTAAAGACCTAATCACGGTTTTCGACGCCACCTTGACGGGAAGGCAAGAGAAGCCTTGGAGCCGAATGGCTCATAGCTGCCAGAGTTTATTACGGTTTCTGTAGCATGAAGCGGCTGGGAGTATCTCTACTCCCCCTGGACGGGATGCTAGTCCATCGCAGGTCACTCCCCCGCAATTTGTTAGGTTTCCCCAACAATTCGCCGGTACCCATTTATACACCTGGGTGGAGAGAGGCACTGTGAGAGTTAAGTGTCTTACCCAAGAACACAACACAATGTCCCCGGCCAGGGCTTGAACCCGGACCGCTTGCTCTGGAAACGAGCGCACTAACCATGAGGCCACCACGGCTCCCGACGGGTAGGCAAAGTGGTCAGAAATTACAGTGTTTGTATGGGAATCCGATGGCAAATGACTTTTTCTAAAATTGAATTTTACACAAGTTGTGAATCAAAGCGTTAAAATACTAGGTACAAGACTGTATTCACCAAGTTTGGAAGATGTATCTTGGCTAGAACATGCTCAGTTAATTTTTCTTATTTTCCATGCACCTGTCTATAAAATTTGGCTGGGTAGACAGACGTCTGGACGCGGTTCGTGGGAAAAAAATTACAGACAAATGTATGGAAAATTAGAAAAATTAGCTGAGCGTCTTCTAGCCAAGCTAAATCCTGCAAACTTGGTGAATACAATCTTCTACCTAGTGTTTTAACGTTTTGATTAAACAAAATATGGCAAAGGATAGCTTGCTGGTAGTACATAAATAATAACATTTCAAGTTAAAAGCCTTGCCAGGGATGAGCCCGTACTAGTTGACTTATCTAAGAAAATATGTTGGTAGTAAGTTTTGGAAATCTGTCTAAAAATGTCCTGGATACATCTGGTAACGTTTAACCATCTCGCAACATCTTTGGAAATCTTCACGAAATGGTTGAAAGTTTTCCGAAATTGGCAGATGATTCTTTATTAACATGTCCAATTCATAGCAAACGTTGTACACTGTGCATCATAGACAAATGCTTGGAGATATGAAAAATTACTCTTCTCGCATTCAACGTGAAGTTCTTCTTTGAGAGACATGAAAACTTATTTATGTAATCTGTTTGTGAGAAATGTTGGACGTGTGATATCTCACGGCTTTTTACCGACTTAAATAAATGTCGATCTAGATATCTTAGCGTACCAATGTATCTATAATGCTTTGACCTCTTGTAGACAATAGCAACACAGTTACAAGCACAGATTATAAGCAAGGTTCAAAGGTTTTTTATAAGATACCTGCACATATTTAGAGCATAAGATACATCGCCTCTAGACAGCGCTTTCAGCATCAACTCTTGTCTTACTTCTTCCCTTGATACACCCACCAGCTCACCAAGTCTGTAAACAAGAACACACGAGGATTCTATTAAACTTCTAGTAAAACACGACTTCAATTAGGAGTTTGATAATTTGAACTTTTGACGACAGATATGCACTGTCTAATGAGTCATAAACAACGCACCTGATATACAGTTTGGGTATCAAGTACAGGTAATTTGACTGCTGACAATTTGAAAGCTGATTGTATGCATCCTACATGGCTGTAAGAAAATGTTTAAAACTTAAGTTGTGTTACCTAAATAGTTTTGTCAAACTGACATCTTTTGCCCCAAAGAGTACCTCGTTGCTAATCTTTTGTGGATCCTTCTGTAAAAGATCAAATATAAAGGCCAGGTATATCAGAAGGTTTTAGGCACTGTGAGAGGTAACACTTTACCTTTTTAGTTCGATTATAGTGCTTGTTGTGCGGGTTAATGACCCTAAATGCTAATTGTCAAAGCACTGAAAGAGTGGTCTGATCACATTAGCTAGTTTTGTTGGGGAATGGCCTAATGATTACGGTGCTGAAAGTGTAATTGGGAGCTCCCGGGTTCAAATCCCGGCCTCCACCCTGCCGCTAAAAGCGATTTGTGTTCGGTGGTCCTGAAATCAACTCCTTCTAGCTATGTAATAGGCAACTGGTTAGCCTCATCTCATAGGGTTCCTTGCTATGTTAATTACGTTACATGTAGTGTGTGTTTTGCACAACTAGTCTCATAAGCTCAAAACGACAAATCATCCGGCATTCACGTCAGCAATTCATAAAGTCAACACAAAGAAAGCAGATGCTTCAGTTCAAATGGTGCACTGAGACCTCAGTTGCTGTTTTCAGAAATCTTTAAGGCGTGGCAGGAAAAAACAATCTACTTTGCTTTGAAATGAAACAGTTCCGTTACTCCAACTGGAACAATGTCTGGTTATTGCAACTATAGTCTGTTGGAACATCTGGCTTCTAAACGTAGCATAAAGTGAAAGAAATAGAATTCCTCCATTGGATTGGAGCAGGTCAAACACAAGCAACCCTCGACATTTCAAAATGTTAGGTTTTCCAACACCCTACCAACCCAAACACCTTGACAATGCCCAATAAACCAAACACAATCTTTGCACTACTCAAAAGCAAGATCAAGTATTACTTTTTTTTTTCCATTGCCTCATAATAAGCACTAGTACTTACCTTTTCATCTCCATCATTGAGAACGTTATTGTCGCTGTATCCTAAATATTGCTGTAGATATTGATCAAACAGCCCATTCCTGATTTCAGGAATCTGGTACTCCTCCACAGATAAAAATAATGAATATTCTTTCTGAAAAAACAATGTAAAAAAATGTAGAGTTAAATTTATCTGTACAAGGCAAACGAAATCCTATGTATTCAGATTGGAAAATAGAAAAAGCCTCACCTGAAGGGCAGATATCATTTGCAGTGTATAAAGAGAATCATCCACTTGCACAAAGGAGGAGAGATCTATAAATCACAAAAGGCAAAAAAAACATAAACAATTAGTAAATTAAACAACCCGTCTGTATAGGAAAATGCTATAAGAAAACAAAGTAACAAATATGAAAAATTAAGAAAAGAAAATAGTTCTCATTTACAAACTTACCATGCTTTTTCATGAACTTCAAAATTGCTACTCCTGCTTGAGCAGCAGCTATCTTCTCTGAATTACAGTCCTAAACATTTGATAATATCTTAGCATATACTGACAGTACCGTTCAGGATCATGCAGCCAATACATCAATAACACAATATTGACCATCCTTTTAGATAAGCTGAAGATGAGCAAAGAACTTGAAACAGACCCTGGTCAGTCCAAGGCTGAGACAAAAAAAACACACACCCTAATCCCTCTGGCATAAGTCAATGGGGTTGGATAAAAGGGCAGAGAGAGGAAGCAGAGGCATCTAGAGGAAACCTTCATCTTTCTGACATCGTTCCGAGGGGCAACTTAATAGGAGGATGGAACATGACGTAGGCATCTTTCAAGCCCTAATCCTTCTTGCATCAGTCAAGGGGAAGGATAGCATGGGGATAGGACAAGACACAAAGCATCTAGAAAACAATCAATCAATCAATCAATCAATCAATCAATCAATCAATCAATCAATCAACCAACCAATCAATCAATCAATCAACCAACCAACCAACCAACCAATCAAGACTTAACTTATCCACAGTAAAGATTAAAGCTATGAGTTAATGGGGCCACGCACTAAAATTGATTGTCATGGCATAAGTGAGAGTTGGAAAAATAGTAGAAAACCTAACCCAGGTGGCATCAGCCAGAGGTGAAAAACTGAGTACAGAGTTAGTAAGGACTTCTTTGGGGGTGATTAGTTGGAGTCATTCCAGAGTGTTGAAAATGTTAAATAATCAGCGAAAAAAGGAAAACGTTAGCTACAGTGTAACTAGTTTCAAATTCAGATCGAAGTTCCTCATCACATCGAAAAGTCCAAAGCTTTAAAAGGGTAAACTTATAATTTACAGAATTGGAAAACGTAAAAATTAATGCAAACCCAACCTGGTTGTCACTTTGGTCTTTCTCTAGAATCCCACAGAGCCAAGTTACCAATTCATGTGCATATTTTTCTGCCTGTTGTAATGCAAGTGACTCCAGCAGCTCCAAACAGGCTGGAATCTACAACAAACATGTGCTATCATTTATTGTCAGGTAATCTATACAAAAACGTATGTTACCACATTCTAAAGTTTGTTTGGTCTTCCTTTGAAGGGGCTGAATGGGGCCAATGTTGCTTGAAAGTAAATCCAGATGTAAAACATTTACTTTCAAGTAAAAACTAGAAATTGTAATATTACACTTTCTTCAAAGCACATAGCAAAACAATTAAGGTATTTTGTGTCTCCAATCCCGCCTAGTACACTCCTTATACCTTTGTGCCATACACTCAACACCAAAATCAGCAGGCTGAAAAACAAAATGTCAAACACTATCGAAGCAGTGTGAAAATGATATGCACCACTCAAACACAGAGGACAAGTTGCATGAACTAAAATATTGTTGTCCAGGACATTGGAAACACTATTTAACACACAACTCTGTTTCATACTGCTGATTACATGTACAAAAAGAGAGAAACACATAACATATTTCAGATGACCAAGAACAATTGGGTCATATAACTCTAACTTATGATTTACACTATTTCAAGGGAAAGTGTTCTAATTTGTGTACCTTCTCATCCAGACATAATTTTTGAAGTCGAAATACATAAGCTTCATCTTCAGTGACATGACTGTAGGAAGTAACCACCTATAAAGAGTATTTTGTACAGTTAAATGGTCATAGGAAATAAATGACATTGAAGAAAAGCAGTAGATAAGGAGAGGTCTTACACCTACAGCTCTTTGTGATGAATAAATAGAAAAAAACAACAGGAGTGCCTCACAGAAACAGCAGACTGTGCATGCACGTTTAGTTACCTTCAATGCATCTTCCATTACAGTTGGCTGGTCTCTTGTTAAGATGTATCTCGCTATAGCCTGGATTGAATGTTGACAAAGTCTTAACATTTCTAAGGCCCAGTTCAGACGTTGTGCTTCTGCCGTGCCGAACTAAATTCAGGAATTAAGTTCGACAAAAGTACGGCAGAAGCACGGTGTCTGAATCAAACTTTTGCATTAAGTTCAGAAAGCGATTAAGTTCGACAAGCTCTGCCGTGCTACACGACTCTGGCACGGCAGTGATTCAAATGTCGTGCTCCTGTCATGCCAAACAAAATTCATAAAATTATATTGCTTTATTTTGGCGAGATTGCATTCCCACGGGGAGTTAGGAGAATAGTTGCGAGGCATCAGTAAATGCCGAATTTGGTTCGACTCTGTCACGACATCTGAATCAGAGTTGTTTCTTTGCCGTGCTACAGTCGAACCAAATTGCAATTAAGTTCGGCACGGCAGAGGCACGACCCCTGAACTGGGCCTAAGTTATTCTAATCTTCAGGTTGTAAGAGACTAACTTATACTGGAAACATATTAATGTGAAAACAATTTGACCTGCAACACATACGTATCTCTAGACTGCTGGTACCTCAGAAGGAAGCTAGAGAAATATGTCAAAGTGGAACTACTTGGATCTCCACTGTATTTCCTGATTTTAGGGGGGTTGCTTCCCATCTGTCAATAGTTATGGGTAACTAACTACCGAGTAATTAAAATCTTTCTACTATAATTTCTGCCAAGCTTAACTTATCAATGTACAACATTTATTTGCATAACACATACTGTCAAGCAAACCTGGCAAATTCACACCTACTATGACTAGTAGTATGACTAATAGTAGAAGTGTAGTACACCTAACAGGGCTCTCAATTCAATACAAATGTACTTCATATGTTCCATTTTCGTGGACATGTACATATAATCATTTTACCTTAGCCCGTGCAGCATAGGACACATGAGAGCTTCTCATTCCATACTGGGAAAGCATCTTTTTCAGTTCGACAAGTCGATACTGCTCTTTAAGGTCGATGTCACTGTTAAGATCAAAAATGTGCGGTAAGTTTTTGAATGGAAGTGACAATAAGCAAACAACTAGTGAGACAATCTCAGATAGTGCAGAGCGCAATTGATAGCTCTGGCACGGTAGTCCCATAAGTACTCACCCATGCTCGGTTCACTTCCGGTTTGTGTCTACCTTGGTAGTCTGCTAGGGCTTTTCCCCTTTGCAGTGTGTATGTTTCAAGGTTGTATTTTCATTCCAGGTCCAAACATTACATCTAAATTAATTACTACTGGTGTTTTACGTTGATTTTCGTTCATTTTAAATTCAATAATACGTTGAAGCAGCAAACGTGACAATTTAGCTCTTCACGCCAACTTTGTAACTTGATACGTTTTGTTTTCCTCGCAAAGGCATGTAATATGAAACCCTTGTTTTCTCCAACACACGGAAGATGTGCTTGTTTTTTGGAGATAAATGAAAGAACGTTAAATATCAGATGTAGTGATGAAGAAACGGAACAGAAACGATGATGTTTTACTAAAAATGCAAATTTTTACCGATGAACAAGAACTAATTTAATTATCAGATAGTCGCGAAATACCACTTTCTTTTTCTGTTGCCACCTTTGTTGTTAACAATAAAACAATTCAAAATTACCACACAATGATATTGATGGCCGATATGAATGAGTCTCCTCAAAGACTGATTAAATTAATTTGCGCTTTTCATTAGGTGCCACGGAGTCTGCAGCAATATTTGAGCACTTCCCTGGTTTCTTCTGTTACAAATTTACAATTTGCGGAGTATTAAAGCCACTAACTTGGGAACTTTCTGGTCTCTCTTACAGACACAATTAAGGCAAGAAATAAACAAGCCGCTAAGGAGAAGCAATACATTTGAACCCTGACAAACACACTAATGTAGATTGAAAACACAGAGTAAGAGAAAAATTTTGAAATCCACTTGTCCATCGGACAACCATCATAGAGAATTTGGTTGTCCGAGACCCAAAAGTGCCTGTCCAAAAAGATTTGTTCAAACTGTATTTAGAAATAAAATCAATTCAACATGTGGCTTTTGGTGTATTTTAATTTATAGCAACGTTAATTGTGAACTATTTACAAGGATACAAATGTTATTAAAGATAAAAAACCCAAACATTTTCGACTTTATTACAAGTAAAAGAGGGGGCTGCTTTTATCAGCTAAAGCTTCATTTTCTTTGCAGTAGAAGCAGTACATTTTCCCTCCAGATTTGTCTGCTGCAATGCCAAGCCATGGAAATTCTGACTTCCATTGCTCTTGAAAGTTGCGTTTTCTCTTCTTTTCATAATCCTGCTTTGCAAGGACCTTGCCTTTCTTCTTGCCATAACTACTCGAAGACTCAGTTGATTCTTTGCTTGATTCTTTGGTTGACTGGTTTGGAAGGAAAGCAAACAGCGTGGACTGACGCTTTTGAGATTCCACCATTATTGACTCGAATTTAGAGCCTGGGGATTAGTCTTAACAGGCCTGGTTACTAAGGCCAGATGAGGTCACCGAAACAAATGAATGGCTGTAGAATAGCAAAATTTATAGGAATCTTTACACTTATTTTGTCAAGTTAAAGGTTTGCTGTTATTACTGTTAGATATATTTCAATTCTACTGCAACTTAAAGTCAATTTTCCTCTGTTTCTGTAGTTGTTTACACATCAGAAATGTGCTTGTCCCACGGACAAGTCATGTTTAAGATTTACATGTCCGAACTAAATTTCTACTTGTCCCGGACAATCGGACATAGGTTTTGGCGCACCCTGAAACTGCAGATATTTGTTGAACCGACCTGTGTGTAATTCTAAAAGCTACGCAGCCACAGTAACGTTTCACTTTTGCAATAAAAAGGGACAATTGGCGATACCTGAAAAATAACTGCCGTCCTTGGTCACATGACATGACATTTAAAATACCGCGTGGAAAGATAGTGTATAACACTAACAATGCTAGAACGCATGCGTCTTACATGTTGAGTTCTACCATAAGGAAAACCACTCAACATTTGTGCTTGATTCCGTATGCAATGTATCCTCCACCTAATATAGAAGCCACGAACGCTAACTAATCTACACATGCGTTTAGAGCAAATTAGTTTTGTTCTAAAGAGAATGGTACCACAAGGAGAGCAAGGGGTTACCTGAAATAAATATATAGCTTTGCGATGTTCATACCTAACTGACGGCGATGAAACGTGTTTTGCGTAGAGTACACATGTACCTTTCCCACCCCACCCCCACCACTTCCTTGCCTCTAGACTAATTAATTAATTGAAATTAATTAATTAAACAAACATTAAAGTTTACACCTTAGCGCCATAGGGCCATAGCGCCTTAACGTAATAGTGCCTTAATGCCATAGTGCCTCAGCGGCAGGCAGCTCCCATAACCATCCCAATAGTGCACTCTGCACTAAAAACGAGAACACGTGCAAATATAAAATTCGCCTTCTTGGAAAATTGAACTGTAAAAACTTTAATCATATTAATTTTAAGAGCTTTTTTATAGCAAGCAGAAATCGAATATTTAACATAATCAATGTGTAATAATCGTTGCTAAATAACATCCTTTAGAGTCACTTACTTTGGATAGGCTGCCATGAACTCAGTAACCAGTTTTTCAACACTCTCACTCCAAGGAATCATCGCATGCCGCATTACCTCCAAAGTAGCTTTGCAACGTATCTAGAGAAAAAAGAGAATTGATGGCCTCAACTACAAATGAAAGGAGATAAGGTTCAATAAGGCGTAAACCCAATGCAAATTTGTCTTGACTTACTGTACACAAACCTTTATATCGATCTCCTGGTATATTAAGCCCCCTTGCCTTTATGTCCCACTCTCATGTAGACTCCTAACGAGCAGTCTAGCTTGAACTTAAATATTTACTGAATAAGTCATGTCCTCGAATGCAATAGTCCCAAAGTTAAAAGGTAACTATGAGGTTTAAAAAGCTATTCATCCACCGTCTTTCATGACTATTTCTCTTATCTTCTCGTAAATTGACAATCATACAGACATTACATTAGACAGCAGTTTGCAATTTCTTACCTTCAGCGTACTCAGTACGTTCTAAAGTGTAAATGTCTGGGGAAAGTATGGATGCACATGCAATCAAATGCAGGATGAAATCAAACAAGTCACTTTATGTAAAATGTTTAATCTAACCTCTTTTTCTTTGATGCAAGAAATGACTGCAATCACTCTGGCCTCCCATAAGGAGTTAGACAATGATGAGTAGGACCCAGAACTCTTGTCAAACAAGTCCTTGAAAACATTGAACAAAGAGCGAGTTAAACAATTAAACACACTCTTGACCCTGTCACTCTTCACGCAACAAAGAGATGCTGGCAACCGTGTAAAATCACGAAATCCAAATTAGCAATATACAGGATTTTTGAAAATCTAAAATAACTGTAAAAAAGGTTCTTAATCTGAGATTGAGGTTTATCAGTCAAATGACTGATATGGGTGAGTTTCTTTGGGAAAATCCAAGATTGGATCTAAAAACGGTTTTTGCATTTCTTTACTCAATAGATCAATCCAAGGTCTCTCAAGTCATGGTGCATCAAAGGAACCAAACAATCCTTGATCAGTGTGGATTTCTCAGCAACTTTCAACAGCACTGAATTATGCTCAATCAACAGCTACGATCCTCCTTTGCAAGCCTGCCACATATTTGACAAATTACTGTGATCAAAATAACTTTTTTTTTCTATACTGACCTCTGAAGTTGCAATACTCATTAGCAGGAACATAATTGACCAGGATATATGACCCACATGACAACCAGCTAAGGCTGATGTGGCTTCCTCTGTAGATATTGTAATTTAATTTCTATTCCATTTCCATTACCTCTATGTACCGCAAAAGCATGGTGTCTCTATCAAGACTGTGATGAACCATATAAGGAGCTATGTACTTGGCAATGGCATTTGGTATGCGTTCAGCAGCCACCACGCGGTCCAGCAGGCGAAAAACAATGGTAGCAGTGGTTTCCTGAGTGGAAATTAAATGCAGTGATGACAGGCAAAGAAATTATAACTACATGTAGTAAAGCCACCCTGCACTCAAGAAGCCAGAGTTGCTCACAGCTGCAAATCAAGCACCTCTTATGATTCTTTTCTGCTCTCCAAACTTCCAGCATACATCATAACTCGATGATGCATGCTACAGCTGTATAGCATGAATCCTTTCATTAAATGGAGCGCAGGTGGAAACACTTGTAAAAAAAGTCACTGTAGCTTCAGTGTTAAGTGGTGCATTTAAGTACATGTAAGAGGCTTGTAACAACAACTAATGAAAGTAGAAATCATTAAAACAGCACCTGAGAAAATTCAGCAAGAGTTATTTTACAGCAGTATTTGTTGTGCAGGTCAACGAGGTCAGTCAGCTGCTGCACCATTTTCATCAAGCTGGACAATTCATCGTTAACATTCTACAAATCAAGAGAGAGGTGCAAGTCCAATGTCAACAAAACAAAACTGACATACATTGATGATATATGATTGGCAATAATTCAAAGTTAGAAAATAACTGTCCAAGTTTCATCCCCGTGCCTACAATAGATTAACAACTGCCTTGCAAAGTGGAGATTGGTTGCCCGAGGCATCCAGGAGCTTCTACTATTGGCAGCCAGCTCCTAGATGGAGACTGTTCCCATGGCTGGCAAATCCTGGCAACCCGGCCATGAGCCCCCATGCAGAAGGAAGAAAGCAGGCACCTGTCACATTGATAAAACAGTGGAAAGAGAAGGGAGGGAGAGAGGAGGGGAAACAAACTCAGAGCAGAGTTGCTGCACTTGAGACTCAGATGCTTGAGGAAAGCACTGACAATGTAAAATTACTTTAATGCCTTTTGGCCCAAGAACACATGGAATCCTGGCGCATGCACAGTTCTAAACACCGCTGACCGCAAAGGCAAGAAATGTGTTGCTTGTTGTTAACTCTGTTAAATTGTATTAACTGCATATAAGGCAAGCAGAAGTGTAGGAGGGGAGGGATGGAATATGGGGATGGATTCATAACTCCAAGATAGTTATTACATTTCAAATACAGGTACAAGTTGTTTTGTCCGAGATAGTCGCCATTTGTCTGGAAGTATTTTCAAGGAAGAATGAGCACTTAATGTCTGGCCCCAAGGGAAACAATGACTTTTGTTTCCCTGAGACCCTGAACATTCCCCACGCAAAGCAAAGGGGAACATTGAGGGTTGAGGGGAAACAAAACTCAATGCTTCCTGTGGAGCCAGTCATTAAGTGCTTTGTTATACCTCCCAACTCAAAAATAGACAAAAAAATGCAAAAACGTGATTTGCTTGACCCCAGCTGGCACACAAACTTACTCTGGTTTTAAGGTGCATGACCTAATCACATGCGAGTCAAAAGTTCCTTAGGGAGTTGGTGAGTTTTGACCCATGACACCTTCTCCTCCAATCAGAAAACATTTTTGAGTTGGGAGGTATAACAGCATATTAATTTTTTGATGACACTTATACATTTGATTGCCATGAAAATTGAAAGAATTGAATTTGAACTAAGATTTGAGCGGTGGTGCTTCATAGATTAGAAAAACAAATATCACTTAATTTTATACTAACATTTATCATACCAAGTGCCACACAGCCACACAGAACTTTAATTCCAGTTTTTACTACAAGCCAACTGATACCACCACAAAAGTGGACAAGCTACTAAATGATTAAGAACCATACCAAGTTGCTTCTCCCATGGTTTAAAAGGGTTCTGGCTGTTGCAGGAAGACCACAGGCCTAAAACACAAAGCAGCCATGACAAGAACATTGATGACTTACATGTATTTAGACGTGTTAAACCAGTTTGTACTGAGAAGAAAATTTTGTAATTTCAACGAGATTTATAGTACCCATGGTGTTAACTAAGCCATCTGAGTGCCCATGAAATTGTGTATATCAATTAAATGCTTTTAAAAAATTGCTAAAAACGTACCAAGTCAAACCTTTTCAACACACAGTCACCTTCAGAAATGACATTTTGTCAAAAACATTTGTCATGATTTTTTTTACTTTTTTAACCATTTTTAAAACATTTTTAGCCCTGTAAAATATTGTGTCGTAATATCAAGCAAATTTTTATGGACAAACTTTTAAAATTTGTTGAACTGTCATCCAGCAAAATACTAAATGGGTTTCACATTACTGACAGTTAAAAAATATGGCAAACCTAGCATCACAAATGTAAAAATTGTAAACGCAAGGTTAAGTACCTGGTCAGCAAACTGTGCTGGTGTTGCAAGCCCTCTTCCAGAAGCACTTCCTGACACGGTCTTTGATGCTGACAGTAGGACACTGGCAAGTTGCAGAGCATTCTGTGGCCAGCCCTCCTGAAACAAAATTGTTGAAGTGGTTTTATAGTGTCAAGATACAAAAACAGGCGAGAATGACTAGTTGTACACAAAAAAGTGAGCCTAGTAATGTCAAAAAGGTGTGTCATGCTGACTCTCAGGACTAAAACCAGTAATCAATAGACCTCTTTAGACTGTTACGTCATAGGGTGAACACGTGACTTACATTGGGTAAACAAACATTCGTGTTTGCAAAGGAATTGCAGCGAGAGACCGCGGAGTTAGGATACGTTCTCTTCTTTCGACGTAATTTCGCTTGTTTTCGTTCAAAATGGTGCACTACTGTTGTGCTTATGATTGCTACAACAACTCAACTATGGAAGAGCTATCTTGGCATGGATTCCCAGAGGACAAGAAACTCCTCAAGGTGAACACATGTAGCCTGATCGCTCGATCGCGTAAATTTGTGTTACATGTGGACCTGTAATTTAATCTGTTTACCTTGTAGGTTTGGATCTCTAGGATAAAAAGGGACACGAAGAAAGATTTTGCGGTCACGAAATATTCAAAACTTTGTTCAGTTCACTTCCGAGAGGAAGATTTCGTAAACCCTCACGCTAATAAAAGGTATCTGAGAGCCGGCGCTTGTCCATCAATTTTTAGCTGGACTAAACAAACACCTGAGCGATCATTACCAGAAAAACGAAGAAAGATTGAGGAGGTGAATCTTTTGCTAGAATCGGAATTAACGGAAACGGCATCCGAGGGTGAAGGAGAATACGACGAAACTGGTAGGGAGAACTTTGTCTCGCGTTCCATTCAATCAAACATTGAGATACCTTGCGAGCATAGGTTCTCGGTGAGTGTTTTGAGAGATCTAGTGCACAGAAGAGGTAATGAAAAGAAATATTTTAGCCATTTAACCGGGTTTTCCAGTTATGAAAAGTTTCGAAGGGTACTTGAGTTTGTTCTCCCTGGTGGTCATCGAAAGCACATCACATACTGGAACACGAAGGCGAGCAAAGAGCGCAAAATTGATACGTCGTTGTTATTCGACTCTGATCAAGAATCACAAAGTAATGATGATGGGAGCTCGGAACCAGAAGCTGATCCTGGTTCTTCAAGAGATCATGTTCTATCTGTGGAAGACGAGTTTTTACTAGTTATGATGAAGCTTCGTTTAGGCCTAACCAATCTTGACTTAGCAATGAGATTTAATGTCGCAGAAGCAACAATGTCAAATACATTTATTACATGGTTAAATCTGTTGTTTATACAACTTGGCACCCTGAAGATCTGGCCTCACAGGAACGTCATCCTAGAAAACATGCCCGAAAAGTTCAAGGAAGATTATCCCAATAACATTATTATAATTGACTGCACTGAATTAAAAATTCAGTGTCCATCCTCCCTTGTTATTCAGTCCCAGAGTTATTCAAACTATAAATCTACAAATACATTGAAATCCCTGGTAGGAGTCGATTCCATGGGAGGCTTTATGTTTGTCTCACAGCTATACACAGGGTCCATATCCGGCAAACAGATAGTTTTTAGGAGCGGATTTCTCAATTTACTGTCAAGAAAAAAGGAAGTATCAGAAATCTTGGAAGGTGACAGCATAATGGCTGACAAGGGGTTTGACATAGGAGGAGACTTACAGAAAATCGGACTTCAACTTAACATTCCTCCATTTTTAAAAGAAAAACCTCAATTTAATGAAAATGAAGTCATAAGAACACAAACAATAGCTAAACACAGGATTCATGTTGAAAGAGCCATTGGGAAGGTCAGGCGTTTTCTTATTTTCAACAGTAGACTCCCAGTCAGCTCACTGGGAACCATAAATCAACTTTGGACAGTGTGCTGTTTGCTCTCAAACTTTATGGATCCTATTTTAGCTGAGGAAGTCAAAGACTAACTTAAAAATCAAGATCTACTTGCAAAACAAAACAGTGACAGAAACGTGAGATACATTAAATACCCTGTACCTAATGCTACCAGGGAAAGTTAAGTAATGCACTTGTTTGCAACAATAACAAATACACTTGTTTTCCTTGCTTTTCCATTCAAAGGAGCCTCAATTGGTGCATTAATGTTGATGCAGTATTAACAGTTACTACTCTCAATGGGCTACACTGTAGGTGTGGCAAAGTGACTGTTCACATGGATTAACAGATGTTGCCCTCTCTTTGCTCAAGAATAGAATGCAATGCTTAAAATAAAACATGGTTAATTTAGGTAACAGTGTATTGTTCCAATAGGTAGGATCAAAGTTAATACGTTGTACAGAAAGACTACGTGATCCTGATAGATATATTACAAAGTCACACCAAGGTAAGCCACTAAGGGTAAGTTGTCCCTGGATTTGTGCATAATAACCCTGTTTATCATCAGTTCTAAGCTTTGGGACTCCATCAACCATACTGCAGGGGAAGTTTCTATCCTCGCATGCTGCTTCCATGGTGTGATTCCTCCAAGTGTAGGGACACTTGATTTCTAGTAATCCGAAGGGATGGTCAGAAGTTGGGTCAAACACCTTACCATCTGGGGTAGCACCAAGGTAGGGGTGGGTGGGGTTAACAACAAGACCACTGTCATATACTGTAAAGTTCTTATCCAAGTGTTTCTGCATTTTTCTTGCATAGTGAGATCTAACTACTTTTTCATTTTGTTTTCCATGACAAATTGATGCTACATTTGAAAGGTCCTTTGCTTCAAAAATACTTTTAAGAAATGGCTCTGTAGGCTCTTTTTTTCTATGAAGTGCTTTCCCAAAATTTGAAGCCGTTAGTCGAAGTTTACGTTCTTCAAACCATGTGGGCTCCTGAGCTTGACTAACAGTGTTGATCTGAAGGTCCCAAGCTCGTTCAATGTTTATGCTAATGCTTTGCAAAATTGGATCCGACATTGTATGTGTAAAGCTACTGGGAGGAATAAATGGCTGACTGCATGCACTAGAAATTGGAATCTTGGGAAAAACCAAAACCCCCTGTGGTTGCTGGTCCCTTGAAGTGTTACACAATTGTTTGGTTTATAAAAAGCAAAGGTTGTATTGGTTTCCTTTAAATCAGTCAGTTGATACCCTAAAGTTGAACCAAGAGGGACATTCCCAAAAACAGTATGTGTAGCTGTTGAACATTCCTGATCACTGATCAGGTATGAAAAAGGGGAATGTTTTTCTTCGTTTGAAAGGTAATGACACATTTCCATCACATCTTGCTGCTTCCACCCATTTAACTTGAGATGTTTACCCCTTGCATCATAAAGTTTACAAGTTACTGGAGCCAGTTTTCGCTTGCCACCTTGGTCAGACGAGGCTTTGACAAAGGTACATTTCATTACTGGTTCTGGTTCAATACTGGCACCTCGTGGTTTGTGCCACTGCTGCGGCACACTTGTACAAGTTTGATCTGCTGGGATCTCCGTGATCCCCAACATACTCCAATGATTTAGCAGGTACAACAAGGCAAAAACATGGTTACAGTGGCCTCCAACCCTGCAATTAAGTTATTTGTATTTTGTCACATTGCAACTCATCAATACAATACATTTACATACACATGGAAATATGACTAAAATTTAACTCTCTATTAGTAATTGCACACTGTAAACAATGCAAAAATATTGATTTCCATACGTTATTGAAACATGATTGTATATGTTGCAGGTTAAATTGGTTCTCGGGTTACATCTGTTTCCAACCTAAGCTGATTTGTTTCAACCTGAACATAATTTATAAACAATTTATTGGACTTCAAAATAATTCAGATTATTGCTAAAATTGCTATCTACAGGTTAAAGCAGATTAATGTAGGTTGGTAACAGATTTTACCAAAAAAAAAAACATTTCACCTGCTAACATGCACACTGACCATTGGATTTAATGAAAGCATAATTAGAGCTTTCAAAATCTGGATAAAATTTAATGAAAATTTTACCGTGTCCAAAACAAAACACAAATCTTTGTATTTTTGATAAAAAAAATTACGGCAGGTTCAAAAAGCCCAGTTAACTATCGTCGGTTTTAAATCGACGAAACACTTTTCGGCTTAGTATTCGATGTGTACGTGTGACCTGTAATCCTGACCTGTGGAATGTGACCTAAAGTCACGGCCTACACCAGCGTGATAATTATATTGTAGTTGTGGTGGAACTTCGAGTTATATTTACCCCGCTTTGCATGAGCATTCTGCTTCTTCCACATTTCCTTTATCTTCTCTGTCTGCAACAATCTTCAATTTTACGGTATGAGGAGCTTCGCTCTTCTTCTGGCTTCGGAAACAACGGCCTTTGACATAACAAGTCCTCGATCGACTGTCTTGTTCTTTCACGAATACATCATGAATGTAATTTTCTGTAAAGAATTTATAACCTTTTTCTCCAATTTCTTTTTTTCCACATCCTTTTAGATGATTTACTATTGTAATCGCGGACACTTTAGCGAGATTTCGCAACGATTTTGTCCACGCTACAACAGAAAGTTCATTAGCGCCCGCCATCTTGAATGTTTTGTTTACCCAATGTAGACCACGTGACCGCGAGGCTAAAGAGGTCTATAGCTCCAGGCTCCAAATGCTCTGACAATGACTTGGGGTTAGCATATTAATAGTACTCCAGTTAGCCTAGATAGCACTGTCTTGAGAGAGTTACTGGTAAAGTCTCTAAATAATTGCAAAGGTAACACAATATATTCTCAAACATTTCATTCCCTAAGACCCGATTCTCAGCTCAAGTGACCTGGGTTGAAATCCACCTATGCCCTCTTTACATAGATTTTGTTTCTTTTCTCTTTGATAGAAAATTATGTGTGTCTGAATCCTTCCCCCCCCCCCCCCCCCCCTTATAGCTTCACGTCATTCTTCACCTTCTCAGAAAGCTCCATATGTCTTGCTCTTTGTTCAAGCCAACTGGCCAACATCCTCTGATTACACAAAAACACAATTTACAATATAGGTGACACAGCAAACAAGAAATTAATTAATACCGTAAATAGTGTACATGTTGTAACATTCAATGATCCATCATCCTTTAACAGAGTTTTAAAGTCTCTCTACCTTTACTGTACATGTAAGTACAAACCTAAGTCATTACAAGAATTCTTGCACTAACCTATTGACACCCTGGGCTTTTTGCCATAAATGCATTTTTTGGACATTTGGAAGATTTTCAGCCTGGTTATAAGCCAAATTAGCTGCATTCTGCTCAAAAGAACTTATGCAACAAGACAGCATGCTTTTCTTTCCACTAGCATCACGTTTTATGCATTTTTGCTCGGGCATGCACAGAAATCAAAATTTTGAGATGGACCAGAAAGTGACCTAGGTCTTTAGGGTTTTTTTTTTCACCTTTCCTTTTTCTCCTTTTCTAATCTTTTTGCTGCAGTGATTGACCTTCTACTAGGCTTGCTTCCAGTCCAATAATTCCCGAGAAAGCATCATTGAGATGGGCACTTCATACAATGGAGTAGCCCAGTGTAGTTGAGGGAAATTTTGCTCTGAGTTTTTCACTCAAATTTCCAAGCATTTTGGTGCATATTTCAAGCTTATTTGACCCAATCACTCTGATCTAGGTATCATTGGCAAGATGCTTTCCCCCTGCAGAACCTGAACATAACTGATGCCAACTTTAGCTCAAAGGCAATGTATAACTCAGGCAAAGTTTATGGGTATGTCAAAAGGCTCAAAAGTCAGTGCCATGGAAAAAAAGAGGCTCTTAGAACTACATGTTTAGACATTATTCTCACCAGCTTCAAAGAATTGGCCATTATGCCCTATTCTAAACTTTTGATAAAAACAAGGCCAGGCTTGGACCCTTGGAATGTCCCTTCTTCAAGTGCAATCTACATTACTGTGCCTTTCAATACCACGCAATCTCTGAAATTTAAAACCTACCTACTGTAATGGTTACGTTTTGGGCTGCTAGCAATCATATTATTTTAGGAAAACCAACCAACGAACCTTGAAAAAAAAAATAGCTCAAAATCTGCCAATCCCAACCCACAGACGTGACCTTTTAAACCTATTGAAGTGCACTTTGATTTCTCGAGAGGTCTGCTAAGACGATTGATGGCAGCATCACAAGAAGCTGTTGTCTGAGTAGAGTTTGTGTGTTATGGAAAGGCACAGCAAGAGCATGTTTCTCGCTGCACAGGATTATATGCAATGACAGCACTCTATTATAAGTACAGGTACCCATACTCGACTAAGACATCAATTTCATTAGTTTAACTCACCAAACCTTGTGGCTGAACCTTACTGACGAATGGCACAAGGTCATCTTGTAACCAAGGAATAATGGTGTGTGAAGGTAAACCTGGAGAAATTGAGCCAAGTAGGGACTCCAGCTTTTCTATGCTGAACTGGTCTATAAATTGACTCTGCCAACACAAATGTATATACAAAAACAATGAGATAAATTTCAAACTTTTGGAAGTCACTTAGAAACATGTGAATAATAACTATATTTAATTGTAGGGTTCTGCAGCTTTTGGGAAACTCTGAAAGCTTGTGTCACTGACTGAATTGTATCAAAGCTTGTGTGTTCAAGAAATTAGGTGATTCCAAAAGAAGAATGACTAGTGAACACAAGTAAACCAAAACGATTTAACAAATAATATATAGATTTAATAGCAGGGCTCCTGGGCCAGGTTGTTCAAAGCCCAATATTATTAGGTTAACCCAGGATAAGCAAGAATTTTGATTTGAGTTTGGTAACTTTGGTAACCTCTGTTATGAGTTTGAATAATCTCAAAATACACAAAACAAAATCAGTGAAAAACATTATTATACAAGAAAAATGTATGCTTTGGTCAACTTTTAATCTTCCATTAGCGTTAACCCAGCCCTGTTTACAACAAGTTAACTTAACATGAGCTCACAATGCAATCGAAAACCAGCACTTGGTCAGCGATCCACTTAAAATAAAACACATATATCCTTTAATTACGGCCCTGTGCATGACATTTCCCTGTCGGCAAGTTTCAGTTCACTAGTAAAAATCCGTTTTGCATGACAATCCATACAGGAATATAGGTTGGGCAGGTCTTTACAAGATTGATACCATATTCCTGCCAGGACTTAGATTCAACTGGACATTTTGGTGTAAGGGTAGATTGTACCTGATGTCTTCTCCAAATGATCACAGCACTTGTGACTTTACTAGTTAGCAGACATTTTGTCAGCTCAACAAGGAGATCAGCAGAAACAAAGTACTGCCACTGAGTGCCACTGCAAGTTAATGAGGACAATACAATAATCGAGTCTGGACAGGAGCAGAATGCATGTAACAAAGCAGCAGCAAATTATGCCTTTCAAAAAATAAAAGTACAGAGGGCATCCAATCTCTCAGAAATTTCAAATGAAACAAAACAAACAAAGAAAAGACACACCTAAATTGTTCAATTCCAAATGCCATTTCAAATGTTGCTAGTCTATCCAGTGCTTCCAGCACCTTTCAAAATAAACCAATCGCTAATTAGTCTATCACTCAAAACTGAATAGTTGTAATAGAAAAAGTACCCATTAGACAGTCTGTCTGTTTGTCTATCCGCCTGTTTTTCTGCCCGCCTATTCTGTCTGTCACAAGTGAAAAAAAGTTTAGTTCACTTTAACAAAATATTATTGAGCAATGGTAAAATGCCAGCAATGGTCCCAACATTTTGATCGAACATCATCCAAAGTCATTAAAGTAGACTACCAGACCACCCTGTTGAGAAATTGTGATGCAATATGCTGAGATACAAGGAAGGATAATTCACATCAAACTGTGATCCAAAATCTGTGTGGACAAGCTTGACATGTTGCGGCATGTTGAGCTAGTTTGAACACAGCATTTCAAAACAAAGCCAAAAAATGTTGGCTCTGGATATTGGGGACATTATTTTGCCTGGGGCTTTAGTGTGATCTTCACCTCGGTCAACAATTGTGATGGTGTTCCACACGGACCCTCCTTTTGCACCTGTGCACCAGTATTAGTGGAGATCTGAGAAAGGAACGTATTAAGCAACATAAAAGCATTGATTAATAGCGCTATTGGACACATTCAGGGTTTTCAATAAGTTTTGAAATAGCCGTCTGAGCTAACTAAAGTAGGTGGCAAACTGATAAATTTTTCTAATAATTTGAGTGAAAATACAGACAAAGTAGGCGGCGGTAAGACGTAAATTCTGATAAAAAGTAGATGGCGATTTTTGCCGGTTGCCGGCTTATAATGAAACCCCTGCACATTTAATACTTAATAATAATTCACATAATTTGGCCAGGACCACAGCCATGTCAAACTCCAAGGCATTTGAGTAGCAAATCTAGGCAGACAAGTTTCTGTTTCAATCAAACAGAACTATTTCCAAGAGTTTGAAAGCAGTTAGAGGAGTAATCAATAGGAGAAACGATCTTTAGAATCAGTAGCAGGAATAAAAAAAATACACAGTTACCAGTAATGGAGTGATACAGAGCTTTTTAAACATTTCCAGGTACCAAAAGCAAAACTTCTGTCCTAAACACTGTCAGTAGAAGGTACTGTAGCCTACATGTACAGGTAGCTGATGGCTAGTGCATAAAGGTTAAGACTGAGAGGTAAAAAGTTGAGCCTTATCATTGCTCCAATGTTGGTTTTGTAAGCATGATATGTTACTTTTGAACTTTGAATGCCTCTCTTAACCCAAATTCATAAAAAAAAAACACCCACATATTATTGGGTACATTGGTTTGCATTTAAAAATGGCCATGGACTAACATCTCCCTAAGATAGTGTGTAATAGTCAAACACTGCATCTACATGCTCTGCTCCAGAAGGAAGACTCCTCTTTTACGGATACAACTGACAGTGATTTCAAAAGTACATTATCTACTTAGTGTTCTGTATTGGGTAAAAAAAGGTTGATCAGGTGATAATGAACTCTAACTGCAAATTAACAATAAACAAGCTGATGCCAAGCTGATGGCAGTGTGTTCTAGTCCACCTAAAGTTGGGTTTTAATTTTGTCTACACACTCATTTTTGTCAGTCATGAAACCTTCAGTTGGTGTTTCTCACGCCAAACAATAATACAAATGAACTGATTATCTTTGAAGTGCTCACAGGTGGTTTGAACTGACTTACTCTTTTTCTAGCATAGCTTAGAAGATCAAATGTTTCTTCCAGAGAAGGGAGTGCAGCTTGGAGGCAGCATCTGGAGATGTATTCATCATCCTAAGATAAGCACAAGATGGTTAAATGAGCTGTGGTTGTCAGGTTGATGGGTCATGTCTGTTAGCAACCAATCCCAGAGCATATTCCAGGGATGGAATGTTGGTTAACAATACAGAATGCAATTTGGGAACTGGTGGCCAAGGTAATCATTATTGTTTTGTTCACGATGCAACCAGGATCACATGTGGGCATATAATTGTAAGAAAAATATGTTTAAAATTATACTTGCAAACAACCTCGAACAATATAATTAGACATAGTATTAAGTTACCATAAACACATCATCTCTGTCATAAACAAAAGATTGTTCTGTCAAGTACTAATATTTCTTTCTAATAGCAGTGTTGCTTGACTGTTTTGTTCACTGGGAAAACAGAAACACTGTTACCTTTATTTGGGTAAGGCAATCCTTTAATTTGCTGAGGGAAAATCCTTCCAAGGCACCATTTTCCTGCCCATAATTGTTCTCATAACTCCAGGGTGACACTTTATCCAGTAGCCAATTAGCCTTGACTTTGTACACAAGCTAAAGAAATAATGATGACAGCTTTAAGACACATTAACATCTAGATACGGTGAAAACTAGCGTGCTGATGCTTGCTAGATTTGATGCTGTTGACATTAAGAAAATAGCCCAAAGAAAATACAAGCGCTAATTGGTTTAAGAAACAAGGAACACGTTTTCTTTTGTAAATAAAGTACAGCAACTTTCACAAAGAAAAAAAACTTCTACCCATTAATGAAAGCAAAGTCTCATTACATCAGATGTTAACTGAATTTTGAATCAAAAACATAAACCTTTACTTTTTATGGTCATATTATGATAGTCCTTAACTTGCAAAAAGTAGTTGTAACTTTTAATACTCAGAGTAGTTGGATTTGACTGTATATCCTGCAACTCAATCCCTTTTACCTCAACATCCAAATTAAACTGCTTTGCAAATCTTTCAGCTTCATCAAACTTCTGCTTGTGAAGCAACCTGGATAACCTAAATAACATGGAAAACAAACTATGTTAAGAGTTAATAATTCACTGCAATTGCCAAGTAAATATATTGGTGGTGCTAACAGCGGCTTTAGCGCAAAAAAGACAAATTATTTGACTTTCTAAAAAACAAAACAATTATTGCAAAACGTTACCTGTTCTCTGGGAGAGCTTCTGTTAAAGACCTGATTCTTAGATAAGAGATCCGCCCTATGTCACTTGTCCTAAAGAAGACAATGTCATTACTGCTCACTTTTAAACAATAATCACCACTCTTGAATAACTTACCCAGCTTAGCTTAACTTAAGATGTTACAGAGTTTTTATTAACGCACAGGTGTGCATCTTAAACACACAAAAAATGAAAAGGAGGCACAGTTTTTTCAAAAAGTGCATCCTTGGGATGCAGGAAAAAAGTTCCAAAAATTAATTAGTAAATAGCAGAAGCACATCACCTAGGTGATATGCTTCTGTAAATATGCAAAGGACCCCTGAAAAGCAAAAAGAGCCCCACCTCTTTGGAACTGGGAGTCCCAAGGACCCTTAAATATCAAAACTGGTGGGAACTCTGTTAAATGTTTTATAGAACCTCACAAAGCTGAGAACAAGGCCAATATCCCTGGAGCCAACTTGACCAAACAAGCTTGGCGTTATAAAGAATTCATTTCATGGCCTTTGGGAAAATTTTTTTGTGCAGGACACAGCTGGTAGTCCCAAGCAGGCAAGATAGTGCTATCGTGCCTGCTAGGATAGCCAATCACAGCACAGGATATGGTTCATCTTGCCTGCTCAGGGAGCTAGCCATACAATAATTGGTGCTATTGTCTGACTTTCTGGTTTGAGCTGACTCTAATAATTTTGAGGCATTGGCTGATCATGTGGTGGCCATCATTTTCAACAAATCCCCAGTGTTTGGTTACCTTGCTCACATTATTTCCACATTAGCTATTAGATGGAAAAGTGTTTAGGTTCCACTGCACCCAAATGACAAAATAATGTTGCAACAGTTTAAAACAAACATACATTGCACATGAGTATTTGCCAAGAGTAATACAAAATTGCTCCCTTTTTGCAGCATTTTCTCACATAGTCAGTTCAAGCAATTCTACCTTGGCTGATTCAAAGTGTCTGTTGTTCAAATAAGAGAAGCATTTGTCTTAAAGAAAGATAATAGAGTTTGGTTAAAGTCCAGTGACTGAAGGAAGGCTGACAAACTCTTTAGTTATCAATTATGGAGAGCTGTCTGTTAGGGGGGGGGGGGGGGGGAAGGGATGTGTAACAGCTTATTGGATCTTTATTATCTCTCCCATCAATCCTATCCAGGGGGTAGGGGTCAGGTCTGAGTCTCCCCAAAGTCCTTTTGGTGTCCTCTTTACTCTCAAAGTCTCACTCCACTCAGGTGATGGGTAGGACTGTGAAACAATGAATTGTTGGCAGAGGAAACTTGGGAGTACTGCTACAGGGGTGAAGAGTGGCACCAGAACTGTACATCATGCTTTCCCTTCCACTTGGCAGAGACAAGGAAACCTTAGTCTCTTGACTTTGTTTCGTTTGTCACCTTGTATACTTAATGGAGCAAACTTACAAACTTCAAAAGTTCAAAACCACACTTGAGAATTCCTTCAAAATGTCAGTTTGACATAATATCAGTACGAATAATGTTACAGCAGCTTTAGAAAAAGCTTACCTGTCATTTAGGTTGCCATCAACACCCTCAATGAAGTAGATTGACTCCTGTCAAAAAAAAAAAAAAAAACAGCTTTATTAAGGTCAGCAGTAAACAAGCCATTCGAAAGAAGCCAATCAAACAGTGAACGGATGTCAACATGCACCTAGTGTGAAGCCATAAATGTAACACAGAGACAGTTATGGACCACACAATGATTCCCAAGGTTGAAATAATCATCCAGAGTAAATTCATCATTATTTATTCTCAAAACACCACATGATTAGAGATAGAGAACAGTTTTATCCAATGTACTATATAGGAGTTCCAATGTAATATGTTTTAACAATGACGTTGACTAAAAGCACTAACCACCCACATATCTTCAAAGGTGTGGTCTTGAACTTCTTACCCAACACCCAGAACAACTACTACATGGCAAGTTGTTCAAAGGGTACTAGATAATACTATTCACAGAATAAATCACTATCCAGTTGATACATGCTGGCAAAAAGAATGACGCTATCCACTAGTTAGTGATTTATCTGGTGGATAGTATCATCTAATCTTTGAATGTATATAACTGTAGCCTGCATCACAGGTGGTACATACCACCTGTTTCTAACCGGTAATTTACAATACAGGGAAATTTTGTATGCAACATAGGCTACACAACTGGGGCCTGTACTCAAAACCCAATGAAGAGCTATTACAAACCTGATTTGATGGGCACTCAGCCAAGATGGAGTAAACAGAAATCTGAAGAGAATACATCTGCTTCATTGTTGGAAATGTGTAAACCTGAAGATACCGCACCTGCAAATTGACAAACTTAGGGGATTAACATAATTAATTTATTTTGGTTAAGACCGTATCAATGTGTGATGCCTATGAATAAAACAGCTACCACCCATTACAACAAAACCTTTATGTCCATAGATTATCAACACCTCATCAAGCAGACAGATAACAAGACTAAACAGGGGATGTTACATGGCCACGCAGAGATACGGAACCTCCCGAGCGTTGAATAATAATCATTTCACTTGACGTGTTTTTCAAGAAAAGTACTCAACTCTCTTTGCCACTGTTTTCAAGGATTTACATCTGAAAATTTTTGGTTAGATGGAGCCTTTTCTCAAAAATTGGCAAAACAGTTACAGTGCATCTAACTCTGCACTTAGAATAGCTTAACCATACCTGATTGTTTGCTCTTGTGAGAACAACTAACTTGTATTCATCGTCAGTTCTAGAAACAAGAAAACACCTGTGAATTATAGATCGTTTTCACGTGACGTCATCACTATCTAAAATCCAAAACAAAAGAGCCACCAAAGCTTTTGTCCCCATCAGGCACAAGAGGCCATATATTTATATCTGTTTACAATTTTACAGCTCAATAGTGTTAGTGTGCTTCGTTTGGAATCCAGAGCATTTTGAATTTCAGGGTTATGGAGGTGCGTGACACAAGGCTATGATTGAGTTTGTCAAAAAATATATACTTATCCCATGATTTTGAGCCTTTTTAGAAGTTAAAGCATTAGGAAAAGTGCTTATGCAAATGCTTGTTTGATCAGTACTGATAATCAGTCGCCTAGATAGCCAAAGTAAGTTCCAGATGTTTACACTATTTTCCGGCCGCCATATTGGTGTACCATGGAGGTACACCAACATGGCATTTTCATACTGGGCTCTGTAAATATCGACGAAACTATCCATACTGCTGGCATCAAAACCACTAAACTAAGACACATGGTAGCATATACATGTACAACAACATGTTTGAGTGTATACATCTGTAAAAGCAATACATGAGCAATACAGGGACAGGGTAGTACTGTTATTATGATGTGTCCGGTGATGATTTTTACCCTCTTTTAGGTAGCATACTTACTTAGACATTCCAGCAGTTTGAATACTGCTAGAAGTCAACAGCAGAAAGTCATCCACAGTAATGTGAGACCAAAATGCAATCATTGTCAAAGATGTAACATCCCATAAACTCAACATGTTCTGCAAGAGACATAATTTTTTATCATTATGCAAGTTTTTAAGCAGCATGGTGTTCTAAATCAAATGTTCTTTTTCAGACACTTCCAAAGTTTTTTGATGACTTGAAAAAACACAACTCAGCTGTTTTGACAGAAACATGACAAATTCTAGCAGCTTGTTAGCAAAAGTAACACCATAAATTTCCTTAAAAAACAAACAACAGAGGTAATTTTACCTTATATACTGTACAGAGATGATTGTTCCCTGTAATAGACTCTGCTCAGTTGTTGTCACACTATGTCAGAAACAATACAAACCATATGCCCCTTGCATTTAACATAACAGCTTTCCTTAAATCATACATTACACTGATTACAGGGTATAACAGGCACCCTACCTTGTCATCCAGAATAACAAGAAAGTGACCATGACTTGACATCTCTGCTTTAACAACACCAGACCCTATGAATCAGAAAAATGGAAATATCTGAAACACACACAAATAGGCATTATCCATAATTATGTTGGTTACGTGAAATTCTCCCCTAAGCCTTGTTTATCTGAAATTCTTCTCAACTCTCAACCACCTTCATACTATCTTAAATGGGTATTCCTTTCACCTTACTGCATGGGAATGTTAACATTTTGTACTTTCATAGCAAGACTTAGGAGATGACGGGTTGTAGTAAGGACCAAAAATATTGGCTCTTATACATTTAGCAAGCTGGGCATGATGAAGGGATAGCAACTAGTGGGCAGGAAAGCCAACTGCATAATTGTACGGTGGGCAACAGTATCTTTCTGCTGTCTTCCTTTGGCATTTTGAGCATTGGTTAATTACACGTAGCACAAAAATAAGACTTTAAAGTGCCCAAGAGATGAAATGAGAGCTCAACCTTTTCCTTGGACACAAAGAGGTCACCTTACTGATATATATAGTTAAATGGAATTTAACATAGTTAACGACTAGGAGCTAGTCTGGTCAGTAGCGTTTTTATAGGCAGTTGTCAGTGTCTTGGCCGTCTGTGAGAGTTTGGTTAGCGTTTGGTGCGTTTTGTAGCGTTTGATATAGTTCTATGAAATTTTACATAGTTTATGACCAGGAGCCAGTCTGGTCAGTAGCGTTTTTGTAGGCGTTTGTTAGTGCCTTGGCCATCTGTTAGCGTTTGTTTAGCGTTTGGTGCGTTTCTGTAGCGTTTGCAACAGTCATATGGTCGTGAGAGCCCTGGGGCTGACATTGTCCAGCGGTATATTTGGTTAGTACATGTGTTGTCGTCCCATGTGCTCGCAGTGTGTTCATCGCTCTGTTAGTGTGGCGTTGTGGATTGAATTATAGTTTAGCGGTTCTCGGCGTTCCCTCCCTATCCCCCCCTTTCTTTTCAGCATTTTATTTTATTTATTTATTTATTTACTTATTTATTTATTCATTTATTTTCCACCAATGCCGTCTGGCTTGAGTGTGACGGGTGCCTGTAGGGGGCTTGGCGCGGGGGGCTCGTGGCTTGGTTGCGGGTTGGGCAGGCCAGTCGGGTGTTCTAGCGCCTTGGGGATGTGACTGCGGTTGCAGCCCCCCGGCTTCGTAGGCACCTTCCCTCCACTAGCAACTTGGGCGTTAAATTTTAATACATCTGAGCCAACACTGTTAAGTTTTCTCTTACAATTTGAGGGAACTTAACAACTGCATCGCTAAACTGGAGATTGGGTGCCTGAGACATCCAGGAGCTTCCACTATTGGCAGCCAGCTTCTAGATGAAGACTGCACCCTTGGCTGGCAAATCCTGGCAACCCAGCCATGAGCCCCCATGCAGTAGGAGGGACAGGCACCCGTCACACTGTTGAAACAGTGGAAAGAGGGAGAGAAAGGGCTGGGAGGGGAACTGCCTGGGCGATGAGCTGCCACACTACAAAAAAAACCTGCCAGAAAATGTCTCCTGTGCGTACGCCACACTACGATCCACGAGCACGTGGAATTCCGACTCATGCCCATATGTGTCAATACCCACTGACTATCAGGGGAACGCAAGCGCTCTATGTTGTTGACTCTGTTAAATTGCATTTAACTGCATATAGCTGTTTGGAGCCCTAGCATTATAACTCACAGGTTGCTTTCAGATTGTAAGGAAATACACCCCCATACCTACAGCCAAAGACAGCAGATCACATACCTCCTGAGATGTATGAACTGATTGCATCGGTGAGAGTAATTTCCCCCTGCTCTTGCTTGGCCCACACAGCAATAGCTGCATCACCTTCACCCTACAATCACATGTAGAACCATGACTATTCACTAAGTCATTTTCTAACACCCAAGCACACAATTAGTGATATCAAAACAATGATAAAAAATGGAAATAATTTTATTCAGGGCTGGGATGTCAGAAAGCCAGTTAACACTTTTCCAAGATTTAAAGATTTCCTGAGGTCATCATTTATCTCGTATAAAAATGTTTTTCCTGCTAAAATTTTATATAGTTTGAGATTAGCTTTGGGTCACAATAGGAAACAGTTTGACAGTTAAAATTGTACACCTACATGTATTTAGCAAAGTCATTGGAAGATATCTCATAGTTGTTTTCATGTGCTTCTTGAAGTCATTGCCATACAGTTAAGTGATCAGGTCATTTGAACACAAAACATGCTTGCCACGACAACTTCCTCATAAGTACTCTGGAAGGTAATGGGTGCATTAACCAGACCAAGTGGCAACACATAAAATGATGGCAGTGAATCTCCAACAAGCTAACAACCACAGTCATCATTTGAGCTGGGAGATGTTAAGCCCTTTGTGTAATAAAAGCTCTATTCTGTTTCCAACACTTCTGTAGGTCATCCTCAACACTCGTAACTGGGGCTGTCAGATCTTTCTTTGAAAGGGAGGGGGGAAGTGTTCATTCTTTCCATCATGAGAAAGCAAAGCTACCAGGCTAATGACCTTTTTCAGTTCTGCCAAATGCAGACACAACAACTTCACACTTGCCCCTAAACTAAAAGATGTCTGACAAAATTCAATCTTCTACACCATAGTGAAGAAAACCCACCATCAAGGGTTGGACTTCTAGGGATGAACATATTCTAATCTCTCCAATATACATACATGAGTGATGAACACAGGAGCATCCCAGAGCAGTCCAACAGTAATGCCTGTTATCCTCTCCTGATGAACAACTCCAACATTAATCGATTCCACTTGGATCAACCCTCTTAACTGCAGATTAAGGAAAACTACAAAATTTAAAAGCAGTTTATTTACTACTTTTTAGACCTGCTTTATTATCTTTCAACTGTATATCTTGTGTAATCTTGTACCTTTACATTATAATCAGTTTACATCTTGTAGCTGATAAAATAATATACTCAGTTTGTATAGTGTGATCGTCCGGGTGAGTGTAGTTCTGAAAAGAACTGTTGTTGGTGACTGACGTTTCGACAACCTGAGCGAAAGTCATCTTCAGAGTCAAGTGAATAGTGTTTGTCAGTCGGTGATGTTATAACTCTGGTCCCTTGAATGTGATTGGTTAGTATAGCCATGATGGTATTGGCTGAAAGACTCGTGTAAAGTTTGTCACAAGTCATTGGTGGGTTTTGATCCGTCTATTGTTAGTCAAGTAGGTTGGTTTTTGGTCCGTGTATTGTTAAGTCAGTCTGTTATAATTCCGTTTGTCAGTTTCGTTTCCGTCATTGATAAGTCGTTTGTGAGGTGCCGGTAGTTGTTGACGTCTGTAAAGAGGCATTTGTTCTAGGTTAGTGTACAAGCTTTCCAGAGTCAGTCGTTGAAAATAGTTTGTACTGTAGGTTAAGCACTGAGCAGAGTCCCAGTCAATGTTGTGGTTTGTCAGTTGATGATGTACAGCAATGTGCTTGTTGGCATCACCATTTCTCGTGGCTCGTTTGTGTTCAGTCAGTCTCGTGTTAAGGTTTCTGCCAGTCTCACCAATGTAGGAAGCCTGGCAGTCGGAGCATTTGATCTTGTAAACTGCTCCCTGTCTGTTGTTAGGTTCGTCTCTGTCTTTCACGTTGGTTAGTAAGTGTCGTAACGTAGCTGTAGGTTTGTGGGCTACAGGAATGTTGTAGGGCTGTAGGATCCGTGAGATGGTCTCAGAAGTGCCCTTAATGTAAGGTATAGTCACTGTAGTAACAGGTGTAGGGTTCCTGTTCGCAGCTTTAGCTTCAGTAGGTCGGTAAATGTTTCGTCTAATATAGTAAGCGTTGTAGTTGTTTTTGTGAAAAACATGTTCAAGGTATCTGTTTTCGTCACGTAAGCTGTTCGGTGTGTCGCAAACTAGTTGCGCTCGTCTCGTCAAAGTCTTTATTGTTGTGGCTTTGTGTGAAGTCGGCTTGTAGGATGATTCGTCAAGTAATCTGTTGGTATGCGTCGGTTTTCTGTACACTGTCGTTCGTAGTTTGCTGTTGTCACGGCTTACCAAACAGTCTAGAAAAGGAAGTTTTCCATTTTCTTCTATCTCTTTAGTAAATTGGATATCGGCGTTCTGTTCGCACAGGTGCTCATGAAAATCGTCAATTTCGTCTTTGCGAACGGCGCTAAAGGTGTCGTCAACGTAGCGTAACCAAGGCAGTAGCGTTTGTTGGCAAGTTGCCAGGGCGTGTTCCTCCACATATTGCATCACAATTTCTGCGACCACAACAGAAACAGGCAACCCCATGGCTGTTCCATGCAACTGTTTGTATAGTGTTTACCGTTGTATTGAAAGTAAGTCGATGTACGGCAAAGGTTCAGTAAGTCCATGATGTCTTCTGTTGGTAATGGTAGTTTAACAGTAGATTGTTGTATAGCGGTCTCGGTACACTGTAATGCCAATTGAAGTGGAATACTGGTGAACAGTGATTTCACATCAAAAGACACAAGCTTGTAGTCGTCAGGTATCTGTGCTGTCTTAATAGCATCAATAAAGTTCTCCGTAGATTGTAGTTTGCATCTTGATTTGTCAGTGAGGGGTTGCAGTATGGTCGTCAAGTACTTAGACAGTTGATACATAGGGGACCCACAGAATGACACTATAGGTCGCATAGGTATATGCGACCTATAGTGTCACTCGACCTATAGTGTCATTCGACCTATAGTGTCATCCTGTGGGTCCCCTACGTATCAACTGTCTAGACAAACCTAACAACAGACAGGGAGCAGTTTACAAGATCAAATGCTCCGACTGCCAGGCTTCCTACATTGGTGAGACTGGCAGAAACCTTAACACGAGACTGACTGAACACAAACGAGCCACGAGAAATGGTGATGCAAACAATCACATTGCTGTACATCATCAACTGACAAACCACAACATTGACTGGGACTCTGCTCAGTGCTTAACCTACAGTACAAACTATTTTCAACGACTGACTCTGGAAAGCTTGTACACTAACCTAGAACAAATACCTCTTTACAGATGTCAACAACTACCGGCACCTCACAAACGAGTTATCCATGACGGAAACGAAACCAACAAACGGACTTTTAACAGACCGACTTAACAATACACGGACCAAAAACCAACCTACTTGACTAACAATAGATGGATCGTTACCCACCAATGACTTATGACAAACTTTACACGAGTCTTTCAGCCAATACCATCATGGCTATACTGACCAATCAAGTTCAACGGACCAGACTTATAACATCATCGACTGACAAACACTATTCACTTGACTCTGAAGATGACTTCTGCTCAGGTTGTCCAAACGTCAGTTACCAACAACAGTTCTTTTCAGAACTACACTCACCCGGACGATCACACTATATGAACTGATACTCCAGGGTTCAAACCATTTAAAATAATATATACAGCACACTAAATACCCATTGTTATATAACAAACAGTTAATGTCTGCATCGCACATGGAGCTTGAGTGTCCAGGGAACTGAGGGCTGAGGCCGCCATCCCCACACCCGGGATAAGGTAGGTAAAACACCCCAAAGTCTATGACACGTGTAACCTAGCCCAAACACCCATCACACTGATTGAGAAGTTCAGTGGACAACGCTAAGTAAAATAACAGATAGCATGAAAGAGAGAGGAGGAAAGGGAAGAAAAGACAGCAAACAGCAAGAAACAAAAGAAGCCACATGCGCTGAGCAAGGTAAAACGAGCACATGCAATGACACATGCAGGTGCTGGCTGCTTCTGAAAGAAAACTGCCACCATAACACAACACCAGCAAATGCTGACACACCACAAAGTATGCCAACAGACCCTAGCACCATGCCAACCTCTAAGGCTTTGTAAGCAACTTGCTCTGGTCATTAACTACAAATACTATTTTCACAAGTGCAATGAATGCACTGATAACAAACAATGACATCCTGTACAGTTACATGTAGACAAGTTTGGTGTTTCAAAAACATAATGAAAGAGCCACTTGAAATCTTGAAAGCATGGTGAAATGCAGCCACTGGTTTGAATGAAGTATTCAAATACTCATTGAACAATACTCACTTCAGTGACAAGTTCAAACTTCCCGCCAACAATGGCTGTTGAAAAAAAAAGACCAAACATTTTCATGATGGCAATTGTTAAGTAACTTGTCCATCAGTGCCCATCTGGGGATCACTAGAGCTGGAACTCCCTACCTACACAACAGGCCTCTGCCAGTCAAATGAGGCTGGGCTCAGAAAACTAACAAACTACCACCAAAAAAGATGTGATAAACAGACTGATGTTCTTATCATTGCTAGCTGATGTTTTACTCTCATCTCCTATGAACAACATCAGGAGTCTCAGAAATCTGCTAGTCCTGTTCACTTATCAGTTCTTACAAGCAATTATAGTGCTCCAGACAAATTTATTAATAGTAACACCCCCAGCTGATACAATGACAGTAATTGTGGAAATTAACACAACTAGGATATATCTTTAGTGTGGTTTCTTAATTCAGTAATGTGATGAGCTTTTACAGACAAGGGTGTTTTTAAGACAAGATTTTTTTGTGATTTTGAATCAGTCTTAAACTAACAGGGTTCGAAATTGCCACCCACTGGTCGCCAATGCGACCAAAAATTGAGCACTGGCGACTAAATTTTCAGAACTGGTCGCCAGCTGGTGACTCACGTTTTGTCCAATAACTAAAGAAAACCACGACACAACTTTTGTTTTTAAATCTTTATATTAGGAAATCAATTGGATATGGTAGCTAGTATACAACTCACCATTCCGTCCCCAGTAACATAATATCTGAATATTACAAGATAATCGAAAAAATTGAACGTACTTCAACATGTCAATACTGCGCTCACGGCGCGCCATATTGTTTCAGCGGCTTCTTCCAAAACTTGGATCGCAGGAATCACGTGAGTTTTTATGTGCGCGGAATGAAGATTCAGCCAAAAGGCTGATCCAAACTTTGAATCCTTTATCAGTTGTTGAAAGGCGTTGAGGAAAGCAAGTCGAAAATAAAGAATGGCATTTCAAAGACGTGCAAAGGGAAAATACGCAATGACCTGTGTTTGTCTCACAATGAAAGCCATGGACTTAAAATGTTTTATGCTTCGCTTCATTTAAAATGACTATGGAGACAACCATTACCTTCAGACCAGAGACATATCATCTGAGAACAAC
Source organism: Orbicella faveolata (assembly GCF_042242905.1). NCBI lineage: Eukaryota > Metazoa > Cnidaria > Anthozoa > Scleractinia > Merulinidae > Orbicella > Orbicella faveolata. The sequence continues at coordinate 21,985,079 of NW_028301552.1, forward strand.
GGTAGCTTTATAACCAAGTGTTACTTGTGTTGTTTCTAATTGTTTTTGTTCTTCAATTGTGACTTTTCTTGCATCCAAAGTAACGTATAAAATCGTGTTCTTGTGTAAGTTATATATAAAAAAAGTTGGTGACCAAACTTTACGATCTGGTGACCAAAATTTCTCCGTTATTCGCCAGCTGGCTCCCGGACAAAAAAGTTAATTTCGAGCCCTGACTAAGTGTATTTGTTTACAATTAAATAAATACAAGCAAGCTAACATGCTGCTTTAATGATCCAACATGGTGTTTCTATCCAAATATTGACATGTCAATGCATACTGACAAAGTTAGCAACAATTGTTTATGTAATGCTGCAAAGTTAAAACCTCTTTTAAAAACATACATCTGCAGACAAGGCAAGTTAGAGCACTTACCGTCATTCAACTTTCCCAAGTACAGGTTAGAAAACTCAGTGACCACACCAGAAGCAGACAAAATCACTAAGTTGCAATCTCCTGTTCACAAAGACCAGAAAAATGTACATCAAAGTAACCAGTGTGCAAACAAAAAAAAACAATTAAATTTTTCAGGCTTCAGGGCAAGCTGTAACTATGATGCACTGGTCTGAAAGTCATTATCGCTAGCCCCATCTTACAGTAATTTTGAAATTTAAATTTCCTGTGAAATTTTCCCAAGAGACTTCATTTGCCCAAAAGAAAAGTGAAGTACAGAATCCAGAATTGTTGTTATTGTTGTTGCATAGCTTCTAGCCGTTATTTTGAATAATGAGACTTAATGAACAGTTACTAAAAGTCCAAATGGCAAAATCCACTAGCACTCGTTATTGGACACAATTTTGGTTGCACACGAGTAATGATGTATGTTTTAAAATTATTGTTCCTAATTTTAATTTTACTTAAATTCGATAATTTTTTTAATTTTTTTTTTTTACTTAATTTCGATAAGAAAACAACATCAGGCAGGTCCTCTATCCTCTGAGGTACATGCGCAGCAAGACTCATGGTAAACAAGGGCATTTGCTTATGCAGAACATTACAACTTCCTCATATCCAGGGCTCGACACTAGCGGTAGCCAAATAGCCACAGACTAGTAGAAATTTAGTTTTGGCTAGTAGGTTTGCAATTTCCACTAGCCACTTTAGCTAGTAAAAAAAATGAAATTGGCTGAACTAGTTTCTGTCTTTCTCAAGGAAAACAAACCCTTTTCTCGGAAACAAGATCAGAATTTCATTATGGACATACATGTACCATGTTACCAGGCATGTGTTGTTCAGCACGTATGCAAATTTGTTTACTTTTGGCTGTGTGGTACGTAAAAGGATAACTGAATATGTTACTATGTTGAAAGAAATATTTGACAAACAAGACAGCGTTTTCCGAAAGAACACATAAATATTCTTTTTTGTTATGAATTAGTAGAACAAAGCACAAGCTTCCTGGTAAAATCATACGCAAAACTGTGTGGAACTGTAAAGGGATAACATTTCATTTATATAGTAACGATAATTGGGTGATCTGTCATGGTATGCATACTTACAAACTTACCATTACAAAAATAATTAGATGAGAAAGATTTATTTCCTTTGACATTTAAATCAGTTGTTTTAGCAGTCAAATTTCACCAATGATAGTTTGCAGTATTGCTCAAATATTTGTTTTGCTTTCTACAGTGCCTGTCAGTCTATGAAGAAGTCTCAGTAGTTTTTACAATGACGTCTCAGGGTCTATATTTTTCCAAGGAAGTCTCAAAGAAAAACAGAGTCTTAAGTCTTTTCAGGAATTGGAATTAACTTTACTGGAACTAGTTTAAGTTCAGTGTAATTACCAACATTGTGTATTAAACAGAAATGCTTGCATTTTGCTTTCAAGTCTTGCTAGTAATTCTTTTTTTTGTTTATTGGACTTACCCTGTTACATAAAATTTTTGCAGCCAGTTAATTTCATGAATTTCACGTTTTAAAAAAATTGCAAATTTAAAGTGACGCGAAGAGTTAGTGTTGGGAACATAACACATTATGTTACTGTTGACTTATAGTCCCGCCATTGCGTTTTTTTTACTTTTGATGTTGTTGTACCTTTGTTTCAAGGACATGTTCAAGTAACATTGCCAAGGAAATAAATTGTGTGTTTTACTCAAAAAGGAGAAGTTAAAGTGATTCAAAATACAAAACATTTTGCAAAATCGCAGAATTTCAGTGTCACAAAATATACACACCCCCAAACCATGAAATAAACATGTCTCGAAAATTTCATGTAGTAAGGTAGCCAAACTCAACGCTTGGCTAGTAAAAACATTTTTCTGGCTAGCAACATCTAAGTTATCACTAGCCACTAGGCGAGTCAGTTGAAAAGTTAGTGTCGAGCCCTGATATCACTAATGAGCTGAGATTTATCATCATGTCATATATTTCATCACTGTGCACTGTAGAACAGTGTAGATGGTAAAATTAAAGGCCTTTTTTTTCACCATGAGCTCTCTGTGGCACAGTGGATAGAGCACCAGTGCCTGGTGCTTGGGAGGTAATGGCTTCCATTACCTACATTGTAGCTAAAAATTTACATCTCTCGTCTTTTATCATCAATAACAAAATTGGTTCCCTGTGGGCCCATTTGTTTCACAATAACTGCTCAGGTATGATCATGCAGGAGGAGGTGCAGTGGCCTCATGGTTAGTGCGCTTGACTGCGGAGCGAGCATGCAGTCCAGGTTCGAGCCCTGGCCAGGGACACTGTGTTGTGTTCTTGGGCAAGACACTTAACTCTCACAGTGCCCCTCTCCACCCAGGAGTATAAATGGGTACCGGAGAATTGTTGGGGAAACCTAACAAATTGTGGGGGAGTGACCTGTGATGGACTAGCATCCCGTCCAGGGGGAGTAAAAATACTCCTAGCCGCTTCATGCTACAGAAACCGGGATAAGCTCCAGCAGCTATGAGCCAGCTGACTCCAATGCTTCACTTCTGATCATGCAGTCATCCCATTACAACTGATCACCTTTAACTTTTTCAAGTTGGATAGCTGAAATTCAAAACTGATGCCATTCAGTGATGGAGAAAATGACACACTGTGCTCTTCTCTGGGCTAAAAGAAATAGTTGTAATTAACAAGGTGGTCCTGTTACATGGTGCCAACGTATTTAGCATATTCTTTTTATGTCAACACCAAAAGTGCAACGAGTAAAAGTGATTGGACTAAATTGAGTAGCTGCATGTTATTCATGGAGATTAACTCGACAACTGTATTTGATTTCAACAATGGTTAAGCGCAAAAAAAGCCCCATACAATTCAGGGAGTAATAATGGAGATACATGTATGGTGGAGCACTGGCCTCATGCTGTGCACTTTCAGGGCTCGAAATTAACTTTTTCTTTTGGGAGCCAGCTGGCAAATAACGGAAAAATTTTGGTCGCCAGTTCATAAATTTTGGTCGCCAACTTTTTTTATGTATAACTCACACAAGAACACGATTTTATACGTTACTTTGCATGCAAGAAAAGTCACAATTGAAGAGCGAAAACAATTAGAAACAACACAAGTAACAATTAGTTATAAAGCTACCATTGTTCTCAAGTGATATGTCTCTGGTCGGAAGGTGATGGTTGTCTCCATAGTCATTTTAAATGAAGCGAAGCATAAAACGTTCTAAGTCCGTGGTTTTCATTGTGAGACGAACACGGGTCCTTGCGTATATGCGTATTTTATCCAACAACTGAGGAAGGATTCAAAGTTTGGATTAACCTTTTGGCTGAATCTTCATTCCCCGCTCGTAAAAACTCACGTAATTCCTTCAGCTTATTGGTATCTGCCGCCATTTTCACGGCAAATGAAAAGTACATGGTGTTGAAGTGCACCTGCTATCCCAGTTTCGGAAGGAGCCGCTGAAACAATATGGCATGCCGTGAACGCAGTATCGACGTGTCGAAATACGTTCAATTTTTTAGATTATCTTGTAATATTCAGACATTATTTTACTGGGGACGGAAAGGTGAGTTGTATACTAGCTACCATATCCGATTGATTTCCTAATAAAAAGATTTAAAAACAAAAGTTGTGTCGTGGTTTGCTTTAGTTATCGGACAAAACGCGAGTCGCCAGCTGGCGACCAGCTCTGAAAATTTAGTCGCCAGTGCTCAATTTTTGGTCGCATTGGCGACCAGTGAGTCGCAATTTCGAGCCCTGACTTTACCAGTTTTGAAACTGAATACAGTTGTCAAGTTAATGTCTCTGAATTACATGCAGCTACTCAATTTAGTCCAATCACTTTTACTTGTTGCACTTTTGGTGTTGACATAAAAAGAATATGCAAAATATGTCATAACCATGTGGTAGGACCACCTTGTTACATGGAATTACAACAGTTCTATTTCTTTCAGCCCAAAGAAGAACTCACTGTGTCATTTTCTCCACCAGAACTTATCCTGTTTGTTTACCTTCACATGTTGGAGTGGTAAACACCATAGAAAGAAAGGTACTTTTAATGTCTGAATTTTCAATGCATTCCAGCTCCTAGAGAAAGAAACACAGTTGTAAACAGCAGTTACAAAATGTTATTATGGGTAGAGTGGTGCCCTGTCTATTGAGGGAGGTTGAAATCAAAGTTTTCAAACTAAAGAAGCATTTTCACTTAGCAAAGATGCTAAATATTAACTCCAGTAAATGAGGGTCAATTTATGAAATAGAAACAGAAGCAAAAGCAGTTCCATTTACAATGTTAAACTTGGTGTAAAAACAGAAATCCGTACTTATCCAAAGGATACATGATCTCACTTACAGTAGGGTAGGGATGTAATGTCAATGTTTTAATATGCACCAAAGAATCATTTAGCCATCAAACTGTGTTGATGGTTTAAATAGATCTAGATTGACAATCTTAACATTTCTCCATTGCTGAAATCATTTGATGACCATGGGTAACATTGAACCACAGTGCATTTATCCTAATAAACTCTCTTCTCACCTGGGAAAACAAAATCTGTCTTGATGCTGTGTGGACAAAGTGAAAGGTTCCTGACCTACATGATGAAAGATTGCATTTTTATTGATCTTCCATGTGTATATGTACAGAACAGAAATAAGTTTAGCTTCTCACTCAAGCCAACTAGGGGCTTCTGATGGTTTCCTGAAGCCTAAGTTAACCAGAGAATTGCTACTTCCCTCCCCACCTCTCCCAACCCTGAATAGGATGTACTAAGTCCATCTCAGATTGCCTCCCCCTTCTGCCAACATCTCTTAACAGGTCACTGCTACCCACTTAAACTCCCAGGTGCAGGGGGAGGGTGGAGAGACTGTGAGAAAAAAGTGCATTGCTCACAAACAAAAACAAAGAGATTCTAGTGAAACTTAACACAAACCCCAACATACATGCCACAGGGCTCGAAAAAAACTTGAATTCTAGCTTGCCCTTAGGGCAAGCAGCTCTCAAATTTTGCTTGCCCTGTGCAAGTCTTAGTTAAATTTTTCTTATTTAGTTGAAAGACAACTTGCCAAGGCCCTTATCCATTGGGCAAGTGTAAATGAAAAGTTACTTGGCTCACAGGAAAATATACTAACTTGTCCCAGAGATGACCAGATGGCACTTTTTTCGAGCCCTGAATGCACTAACCTCTAGGCTACCTTGAGGCAGCTGGGATCCATTTCAGTGCTGGTATTATAGGAAGACTTCATAGGAGATGAATTGTGACCGTGAACGGGAAAACGTACCTTAACGCTTATCCGTTAGACAGGCAAATGCGTTAAGCATACGTTAGTCATCCGTTAGAAAGTTTTCATACAACGTTAGAGGCGTTAGCCCAACTGTTAGACGTTAGCATCAGGCCGTTAGAACGGAGAGTACAACCGTTAGCAAGAGACATGTATCCGTTAGCCGTTAGCATCAGACCGTTAGACGGGACAGCATAACCGTTAGCAAAAACTCTGTATCCATTAGCATGGCTAGAGAAGCCGTTAGGATCCGTTAGAATAAACTAGCATACGTTAAACGGGTAACGATTCCGTTAGAATGGCATGGCATGCGTTGAAGTAGCATGTGGTACGTAGCCTAACACAGTGTGAAACGAGAGCAGCTCTTGGCTTCCATTTAGTTCAAAACGATCATGAGAGATAGCTATCTTTCGACGAGAAGTTTGGCGATTATTATTTTTTGATGCCCTGATGATTGATAAATACAACTCAAATGAAGTTCAATAAAGCCTTCATACTATAATTATTATACACAATCCAAAACAAAACACGTTTGCCGCTTTCGAAAACAGAAACGACATGTAAAATCATAACAACGATCGTCATTATGTGAACTGTTTTATTTATTCGGCAAAGTCCGGTTGTTTCGAGAGCTTGTAATTTGTTACTGTAAGTCGTGAACAAACGAAAGTTAAAAATACCTTACAAATGCCATAAATGAACGAACCAAAATGGCCATGCGATGAATAAAGATGTTCTGCGAAGTAAACACTGATCACGGGTCAAGAACTTGTGCTCGTTTGTCAATGTCACAAAGTGCGGGCTCAAAAATTTGCGTAAAGTTGTTTACATCTTCCAAGATGTAAGAAACGGCCATATTCCGACGGAAAGTCTGATAAATATTTTGATAGACTGTTGTCTGACTCTGAATCAGAAGAAACCAATTTAACTACATGTATGTGACAAAAACAACTTTATCTGATGAAACCAGCACCAACAAAACTCCCGTTGCTTCGAGACTAGCTTCGTGGCTTCAGAAGATACCGCTTTTCGCATGCTCTGTCAATAATGCGTAATCTTTCGCGAATCCACAGCTGGAGAAAACAGTTACTTTTAAAAAACTCTAGACAAAGTCATTGTGTAAAAATAAGTACAAGCGACAAATCCATTTGAGTAAAACAATAAAAAATGTTTACCCTGCTCAACTGGCGAGTTAAATTGTTTACACGCAGGTTTAGCGACGTCTCGCGTTCCACACGATAATAAAGGACTCGAATTCTGAGTTTGTCTGTCTCAATGAGGAAGTGATAGTTTATATCACTGAGTTTTGCTTTCAATGCTCACCGTGGAAATAATTATTTAAATGTTTGTCCCATCGACGACTGATGAAATAGGCACTTTGTGATTTGTTTTTTTAGAAATCGTGAGCAATGGATTGGCACGGTTATGCATGTGTTTATAACATTGGACTGAAAGCTATGCTGTTCGTTCGTTTAAAGTCCTTAGATGTAAACCGTTAGAAAACCGTTAAACGTCCTTAGATGTAGGCCGTTAGACAACCGTTAAACGGCTTCAGTCATCCATTAGAACAAACTGTGTAACCGTTAGAACGTGTTCTTCATCCGTTAGGCATACTTAGTTAGCCGTTAGAACGTTAGGAGAGAGCGTTAGAACGCTTTGATCATCCGTTAGGCACAATTAGATAACCGTTAGAACGTTAGGACAAAACGTTAGAATGTTGTGAAGGCCGTTAACTATCCGTTAACTATCCGCCCGTTAGCGGCCGTTTAACGGATAAGCGTTAAGGTACGTTTTCCCGTTCACGGTCACAATTGTTCAATTCAATTTGAAAGTGGAGCCCCATACTCATAGAGGGAAAAAAGAAACCCATGAATTGATTTTCTCATGGTTATCCTGGTTAGTGGTATTGCTTGTGGGTGCATACACACAACAGCGACAGCGACGAGGGAGTCGCCCAAGATAGCACCCATACTGCAGCTAATAGGTTGACAGAGACATGCAGCCTTTATTTATAGTGTACTTCATGAATAGATATTGAACATCCATGTTGTGGTCAGTTGACACCTGTCAAAACAAGGTATCCACTGACCAGTATCACATGACCATACTGCAAGCTCAAGTTTAGAGCTCATCGAGGTCACATATTTTGAAGATGACCGCTGACCAAGTGCTGGTTTACAATTGGATCGCAGGCCCATGTCAGGTTAACTTGTTATAAACAGGTTTGGGTTGTTTGGAAGCTGGTTAACGCTGCTAACCAAGAATCAAAAGTTGGCCAAAGTATAATTTTTTCTTGTATACAAATGTTTTTCATGTATTTTGAGATTATTCAAACTTAAAACAGAAGGCCAAACAAAATACAGAAAACCTCACTGCAAAACTCAAATCAATATTCTCGCTTATCCTGAGTTAGCTTAATCAGGCTTTGAACAACCAGACCCAGGAGTTCTGCTTTTAGGCTTTGCGAAATCTATATATTACATCGAATACAGATCATACTCAGCTACAACCAGGCTTGTGGAGGGTGGCCTAATATTTAGCATGCCGCTCTTAGGATTGAGTGGTCCAGGCTTGAGCATTGACCAGGGTTAATGCATTGTGTTCTCAGGCAAGACACTCTACATGTACTCTCACAGTGCCTCTCTCCACCAAAGTGTACCTTTGGGTGCCCAGGAATTTAATTCTGGTGGGTAATCCTGTGATGGACTAGCATCCCATCCAATAGGGGGAGGAAAGTAGAAATACTTCCAGTCAGTTAGTGCTACAGAACCTGGGATAAGCTTCAGATATACAGTGTACATACACTGTACATGTATAGGCCACTTTGCCCAATGAATACTTTTTTTTTTACAACTTGGCTCAAAGTGAAGTCCAGGATAAAGTGTGTTGAACAGGTAATGGCATGGCTCACACCATAACAGGTGAGCATACATTTTACCATCCAAAACTACCATTGTAGAAGAAGCCAACATGGAGCAAGATTATTGTTATTTAACTTTTCCCTACCTTTCTCCAATAGCAAGAAATAAAGAATCTTCACTCCAACCTACAGAATCAATCTCACACTCTGCAAAGAAAAGACTCTTTCCAGTTATGAATTGATCACAATTTCAAAATTACATCCATTTCACAGGTTGCAAACTATATATATAAATGTATACAACTGCAGAGCTGCCATTAAGGGTCGTAGCCTGTGACACCTGTCATGGTTGAGTACGCTTGATTTTCCCTTGATTGTACGAGTGAAATTGCCTGTTGTTAATAGAATTCAACCACAAAGTAACAGGTTTGCTACAGGTGTAGAGAATGAGGCTACAGGTGACTCAAAACTTAATGACAGCCCTGCAACTGTATCACAAAGGTTTACATCAAAACCATCTGAACATAATTTTAGGAACACAATTATTTACATACATGTATAATTTAGGCTAATAATTGAACTACAGTTTAGAATGGGTACTCAGTATGACTCTATATGGCCCCCCAAAAATATCTCAGAAATACATGTAGTCAGGCAGCTTTTTCAGTGATTCTGTCAAGTCATAGAGAAAAATGCTGAAGAGGGTTAGTGTGAAAGAAAAACACTTAAATGTTGACAAGCCACAGGTGAGTGTTTATAGAGTAAACCTGCTGAACATACATGACAGTGAACTGATATGAAATACCTTAGTAACACTTTTGTTGTTGATAGGCTTACATGTAGCAGGTAATGCCAATATCACAAAATTATATCATGCTTTATCACAACATAATACAGCATTTCTCACCAAAATTTAAAGTGGCATGGATATCACTACAACTTGCATTGAGCATAATCACTTGTGAAGATGCCACAAGGCAAAACCCATCTGGGCAAGATGCTCCACAAAAACGAGGACAGCTTTGAACCTAGTAAATTAAGCACTAATGTGAGTATGACAACAGGTCAGTTGTCTAATGTCACAGGGGTAATAATGACATTGAAATATCTTTATCCCTTTGATCAGATAGTCCAGAGCTCCAAAGTTCATTTGTTACGAAGGAGTGAAATTTCAGAATACTATGGCCTTCCGTTGTGACAGCAAAGGCATCGCTTCATTAGGGTGGTGTGGGAGTATTTTCCCCTTGAAAATTTTGAACTCACAGAACTGTAAAAGGGTTTGCTATTAACCCAATCTTTTATTCCATCATATCTTTCAACACAGAGAAGCAACAGCCCTGAATACAATAATGAGTAAAACAAATTTGGCACAATTTTATACATCATTAGTTAATACATTAATCAATTACAGGTATACCCATGCCTCCTACACCCTTCCCCCCTTCAAACCCCCAGGCCATTAGCAGTTTTTGATTTAACAAACTGGCAAATTCCCCATAGCTGGGACTAACTAGCTGTTCAAATGCCCCGGAGTGTAGTAACTCAAAAATGTTTTATTTTCCTTGTTTCTCATCCTGCTTTCACTCAACTCTAAGGTAACTGAGGTCTTAATTCCTGTAATAGTGAAAACATATAAGTCATTCTGTAGGTTTAGCATCTCATTTATGTAATTACCATGTGGCAACAGTAATTGGGCAGAGGGCTAATGCTTGACCCCAAGGATCAACAGTGTGGGAAAATGCCCCACTATTTTCCAGGGGAGAGGGGATGGGCTAAGCTGGAAATGACTGATGTTGAAGTTGGGGTGTATGCGAAATTAATGCCTTGCATATTGCTTTACCTCTGGAGAAGGGTTGGCGAATTGAAAGGTGGTGCAAGCTCCATGGCCAGAGGGGAGGACTCCTATGTGAAAGGGTCAGGGACACTTGTCATCTCGCATAGGGGTGTAAAGTGCTCATTTTGGTATCAGTTTGACATGCTCAGAGCGTTTATCAAAACCCAATATTTGAAGCCATCATTGTCTTTCAAGAGCCAAAGAAAGTTTGACGCCGGTCCACATTAGTCTCTTACGGGGTCTAATCCGAATTGTCCGCTGCCCAGGCATCTCGAATCATCTCAAATGGAGTCCCATATCGATATCAGCGATGGGATACAGGTGAAGGTTCGAAATCATACCTGTGGTAATAATTTTTATAGGCATGGCGGGCGGCGAGCAAGACAGTTCTCGCACTTTTTCTTTGCACAATGATACATAAATCATACCTTCTCGATCTAAGCATACGGAGGGAAAAGAACTCGATAAGCTTTAAAAACTCACCTCCCCTCTTGGTGACACGCTCGCCAAAGTGTCAACTTGATACAAGGACGAACCACTCTCGTTTCTAGGTCCGAAGTTAACAGTTTCTTCGCCTCCAGCTAATCCAACTTCCACCGAATCCCACGGCATGTTTCTATTCTTTATATAACCCAAAATATAGTGAGCTGTTAGCCTGAACGGTTGTTTTCGTTCGCCATGTTTCTTTTTCGCGCCATAACAGACCGCAAGTTGTCGTGGGGAGGCTCGCTTTCCCAGGTGGCTTTGCGTTTGCGTTGGTATCCCAAACTCCTTGGGAGCCGTGAGTGTTTATTTTAGTTACGTAACACAGCGTAAATATAAGAGTTTGTAGGGGAATGTAACGATCGTTCAAAAAATTTGAATTATAGAAAAGAAATTCAATATAAAAAAACTTACTTCGACTCATTCTCCTCCCCCAGAGGCCGCGCTCCTTTTGGTCAGTACCAAGAATCACGACGTGATTCTTGGTGTGCTTCCTAATACTTGCGTGCACAAATCACAGTATCGAGTGTTTAGGCCGCCATATTGGATCAGATAGTGGAAAATAAGCGTGAACCAGGTGAGCCAGCGTCAACGTTTTAGCGAACACCAAAACCGCCTACACTTCAGGCTACCAAGGAATGGACCTTTCTACCGATGTCACGTAACATCAATTTCATCATTAAAAGGCCTTTCGCCAATGAATATATACCAAATATATTATTTCTTTATTTTTGTATTTCCGGAGATACTCACGTGCATAGGCGGGAGCAGTCTCTCTTTTGTTTCAAAGTGAGTGGGCGTGAGCGTTCGAACGTCACTGAGGCGAAGCCGCGAACCGCAAGGGGAGTGTTTCCACATCAGCTTTTTGGAGTTATTCCAAACCTTAACGAGTGTTTCAACCGATTCGATAGAGTGTTAGTATCGTTAGGGACGTAAGTAATAAGTATTGTAAGTAACTACATTATTATTGTATTGTAAGCAGTGTAAGTAGCAATTAATAATAATAATAATAATAATAATAATAATAATAAAGATTTGCACAACGCTGGATTTGTCACAAACAATGAAAAATCTATTTGGCAACCTTGTCAATCCATTGAATGGCTGGGGGTAATTTGTAATTCTCTTTCTGGCGTCATTCTTATCACAGAAAGAAGATATAATAATAATCCAATATTGACTCCAACATAAACAGATTTTGTCAAACAAGACTTTTTTGTTTCTGCCAGAGAATTGTCGTCTTTCACCGAAAGATCATTTCTGCCGGCGCCGTTTTTGGTAATGTTTCTAGAATCATGACAATACGTTGTGTGATTTCAGTCACGGCAGCGGCTCATCGAGACACTAAATTTGTCTTAGACAATTACTGCGTCAGAGAAATTCAATTTTGGAAAAGGAAAAGCCAAGAGAAATAGTGTGTCGACTGCCGCCCTCAGTGCTCCAAAATAATTGATTAGGAGATGGCTTACAAACTCCCTTTCTGCAGCACTAAAGCTACCAAATTAATTATTTTCAGTTTAAACTACTTCACAGGCGTTAAGCGACAAAAAAATTTCTAAATAAAATAGGCTTTAGAGAAAATGATATTTGTACCCTTTGTAGAACGGAGAACGAATCCCTTTTTCATTTATTTTGGTCGTGTAGAGAGACGTCTTGCTTTTGGCAGGGCTTTATGAAATGGTTGGCCGAAAACCAAATAAAACTAAAATCCAACATTTTTACTCCTGATATAATAATTGGCCTGAGGTCGGACACGCTATCCAACACAAAGCAATACTTTTACTTCCTTGCTGCCAGATATTACATATGGTCATGCCAAACAAAGGAAGTGCTCCCAAAAATAGGAAGATTTCCTAATTTTCTATCTTCTTTAGTACCTCTTGAATCTAAAACCTCAAAAAAATAAATAAATAAATAAAATTAAAATTAAAACAGTTCCAATATATACTTTTTCAAAGGAAGCCGTGCATGCACGAGAATAGATTAATAATTTAGCTGAGAGTCGTATAATGGCGTTTTTATCTTTATAGCTTACTGAATACATGTATGTTAAGTAGTTCTGTAGTAGTCTGTTAATGATGTAATGTATAGTACTTCGATGTAAGTAAATGTTGTTATTTATTAAAAAATAAAACAAAAACAAACGAAAAACAACACAAAACAAAAAATTTTGGAAAAGTAATTTGCGTCGACCTAACACCAAGAATATGTTTCTCGCACCTGTGGCTCCCATTTATGAGTTATATATTCTGATGCCAGTGCTACCGGCTGTGGCGCTCACACCGGTTTAAATGGCGTTCAGATATGTCATACAAAGTAGGGTGAAGAGGAATGTAAAAAAAGTTGCACTTGGAGAGAACTATCCGCAGTAGAGTTCCCACAGCATTTCTCGCTCTCCCAAACTTCCACTATTGTTTCTATTAAACAATTAGATTATAAGCTCGAGATTTCTATTTAAACAATAGAGTTTCTACGAGGAACCAACGGCTGATAGTTGCCCCGCGGAAATTTGATGTTCTTAAAACAACTATGCTAGTTTTAAGAACATCAAATTTCCAAGGGGCAACTATCAGACCAATAGTTCCGAAACAGAAACACTCTATTGTCTTTATTGTACACCACTAAATTTTCTTCCGTGCGCCAGTTCAAAAATCGTATTGAATAATTTTCAACTTTTTTAGATGAAAGCCGTGAAAGCTAAATGTAAAATTTGAAAACGAAAACAAACAAAAACCCTCTTACGACAAATTCAATTATTTATTTTCTATACGCCCGCTTGTTTACAGAAATACATTCACGGACGAGTACTATCCATCCGAGTATTTTCCTTGGACGGGCACTGTGCACTGATAGTGTACATGTCTCTCCGCGGATGAACACTATGGCGTCACGTGATCAGTTTAAACCGATAGAAATCGAGAGCAAATAATCTAATTGTTTTAGTACAAATCTACTAGTCATTCAAAACTTAATCTAAATCCTCTTCAGACACTTAGAAAACGCCAAGAAGCGGCCGTCATTTTGTCAACGAGGTCACGCTGCTGCGCTACTCACTATCTATCACAGATTATAGTTCACCACTAATTTTCTCCGATTCTTATTGATTTAAATTGATCACGTGACGCGCTAGTGTTCATCGGCGGAGAGACACTGTCAACCCATAGTGCCCTTCCAAGAAAAATACCCGGATAGACAGTACTCGTTCGTGAAAAGTTTTCTGTAAACAAGCGGGCTAATTGAAAATAAACAATTGAAATTGAATTATATCGGTTGCTATCCGTTTTCTTTTTTCTTTTTCTTATTTTTTCAAATTTTACATCTGGCTTTTCACGGCTTTCATCTTAAAAAGTAAACAATAAATACAGTAGAGTGTTAATGTCGCGGAACTATCGGTCTGATAGTTGCCCTTGGAAATTTGATGTTCTTAAAACTCACGGGGGCAATTTTCTCACGCAATAGGCCACGTTTGATATATTCTAACATATATTCCAACATTCGATATATTCTAACATGGCTCCGAGGCTTGCAGGACAAACTTCCATGTTTGGTGGTGTTTTTTTGTAGCCAAATCTCTTTTGAGAATTTGAAGACAAAGGAAACTTTAAAAATTTGCAGTTTTGACCCGAAAGCCTCGGATCGATGTTGGAATATTGATGTATCGAACGTGACCTATAGACCTTTTTCGACTGGGCTGTTTATTTCCTCATTTCAGACCATGTGATGATACTCTTGAGAAGTCTTCCTTTCAAATTTTCAAATAATTGCGTTTATTATATCTCTCAGTTAGTACGTGCGCCGTGATTGGTCAATTTAGCGGGCCGTACTCTCCTGTAGGGCCTGCTAAAATTTAAAGCTGGTTTTGTTGCCAAACTGTTTCGTGATTTATCGATAAGTGTTCTTAACTTTATAGCAAGCGAAAGTTTAAAACTTTCTCATACTCTAAATTATGTAATAAAGCGTGCTAACGACTTAAAAACAGTTTCAAACTAACTCGTTTTGCTATCGAGGTGCGTCAGAAATTTAAATCCTTTCCGAGTCCGCGTGA